>NC_089763.1:35802777-35845277 GCF_040412425.1 Macrobrachium rosenbergii | reverse complement strand
GAGGTGGGGAGAATGTCTCTTTAAGCTCAGTACTAGAAATGAAAATTGCTCACAACTCAAAAATTATTATTTTTCAGAGGAAGCAATTTAAAGTTTGAAAACCCTCTATACTCTCTATAGTGTAATATTGACATGTCATGCCCTATAGCATTTAGTAATACAAATACAAGTAGGACTTTTTACCACAATATGGAACAAAGAACGGGCTATATGCTGGTAGCAATAACTCAAAAAACACATTTTTTTTTATGAGTTTTGTCACTCCTCCGGCAAATGAGCGAAATGTCGTAACTCTCACTATATATATATATATATATATATATATATATATATATATATATATATATATATATATATATATATATATAATATCAAGATTTTCACTTTGCACTAGTATTTCAAAGATCTAAAAATCCCAATTGAAAGTACACTTTGAAATTCATATCTAAGTTTTATCAAATTACATTCAGAAAAGTTTACGTAATTTAGTTGAACAAGTAATTTATCATTATAAAAACTGATGTATGTGATCACTGCCTACAGTGTTTCATTGTATATAAAATTTATATTTTATTCAGCATAAGATATAGCCTAGTTAACCACATATACACATTATTTGTGAGAGGCTCAGGATATCATACTCCGTATCTAACAAATTAATGGGAACATGAGAGTATATTTATGAATAATTATAGCCTCAGGTACTCCTTTATAAAGAATCTTAATTGATAATTGAATAGGTTAGTCGACCCACCATTCATACTACTACGAAAATAAAAAAAATAAAAAACAATTTACAGAAAACCTTGACCGCAGCAGGAAGTAAATAAATTTTGACGTCGAGCAACTTATTCCGGTAGAGGAGAAATGGGAAAATAGCATTACAGCTGTAACTCATGAGCTGTGCTTTGATTTCTTCCGGTAACCTGTAATCAAGACAATTTCAGGTAACCATCGCGTGATTCTTTTTTATTTAGCCTCGGAGTTTCTCTCTCTCTCTCTCTGTCAGGCTCCCAAGAGGCAATATATCACGGCAGGTCCATCTGGGTTCTTCCCTACATCTTCAAAAAATTATGTATAATATATATATATATATATATGCATGTATTTATACACATATATATACACATACCCATATATATACTTATATATATACATACATATAAATGTTTATATATATTTATGTACATATCTGTATGATATATACACACATATACAGAGAGAGAGATAGAGAGAATGTGTCTGGGATTATCTATTATATGAAGTAGAAATACACTCAATATAAAAAAGCTCCATTATTTCAACCACTAACTCCTAATACATAACGTTTGATTGCATCATTGCCATAAAATCTGTTGAAATTTCTTCAGTAGATTCCATGATAGTTTAAAATATCATAGAATGCACCGCCCCAAAAAATATCAGAATGAATGTCACGGTATGCAGTATAATGCCTACCAATTCATCTTCCTCTTCCTCTTCCGCTTCCTCTTCCTCTTTCAGGAACCTCCCAAACGAATCCTCTTGGAAATAAAGACTCCTGTCTTCCAGCGGAGAGGAAACGAGAGACAACAAACCTCACACAAGACCAGAGAGACTCTTGACAACGTTTTCAAGAAGTCTACCGACATTAGGAATTCAGGCATTCCCCCCCAGGCCTGGTCAAAGGCCGAGCATCTAAAGTAGTTCCTCATTGGATGGGTCGATATCGTTCTCGGCTAGCACTGTGCTGGGCCCGCGTTCGATTCTCCGGTCGGCCAATGAAGAATTAGAGGAATTAGTTTCTGGTGATAGAAATTCATTCCTCGCTATAATGTGGTTCGGATTCCACAATAAGCTGTAGGTCCCGTTGCTAGGTAACCGATTGGTTCTCAGCCACGTAAAATAAGTCTAATCCTTCGGGCCAGCCCTAGGAGAGCTGTTAATCAGCTCAGTGGTCTGGTTAAACTAAGGTATACTTAAGTTTTTAAATCTTGGGGTCCCTGGTTCTTTAGAAAATTCAATCAAATTCACGCGTCACAAATAAGTAATATAGTCATTACTGGCCAAAATTAGTTCTCTTTGTTGACCAAGAAAATTAAAACACTCTCTGAAAGGAAATTTTTCCCTTAACCAACAAGGATAAACCTTACCCCAGGCAAGGATTGTGGAGGACGATATTGCATATTAATTTGAGTCAAACTCTAATTTCCCTGGATCTCACCAATTGGTGGGAGGTCAGCACATGCGTTGTCTGAAATTATTTTTACAGCCAACAACACCGACTTTTGATGAATGGAAGATAAATTTTTGGTCGATAAATCTGGTTTACATCAATGTCTTTACAACGAGCTATGATAGAGTTATTCCATAACCTTTGGGACAGGCAGCGCCATCTCATTGCTAAAGTAAGAATTAATTTGAGTCAAACTCTAATTTCCCTGGATCTCACCAATTGGTGGGAGGTCAGGGATCACATGCGTTGTCTGAAATTATTTTTTACAGCCAACAACACCGACTTTTAATGAATGGAAGATAAATTTTTGGTCGGATAAATCTGGTTTACATCAATGATTCGTTTACAACGAGCTATGATAGAGGAGACCAGTTATTCCATAACAAAAATTATCTGATTATTGCTTTCGTTACAACTTACGACACTGATTATTACTGAAAGAATTCGGCCTCTAAAGAGGAGTGGAATGCAGAAGCTTTGGGGCTATTGCTGCTCTGACATATAACTATCCCTGGAGGAAATCCTGCGATATCCTAATGTTAATATCTGTATCTCCTGTGACTCACAGAAACTGCTTCAGTCTGACCTTTTGTCGTAGCCTTAGTTGACGGAGGCCGTGCGGCGGGACTTAGCGCTTGAAATTTCAAGCCATTTGTCTCTTAAGGCTCGAGTCTCTAGCCATGACCATGGTATAACCTAATGTTCTAATGTAGAACGCTGGATTTTTTATCACTAACCAGCGCAAACTTCTTCTTCTTCTTCTTCTTCTTCTTCTTCTTCTTCTTCTTCTTCTTCTTCTTCTTCTTCTTCTTCTTCTTCTCAGCTTAATCCATAGTCGGGGTTGCTGTTTTTAATAAGACTTTCCCGGGTGTTTCTATCTTGTGTCCTTTCGTCTGTTCCTCATTCTCTTGTGTCTTCTCGAGTGCAGCCTCTCCATCTTCTCAAGTCAAATAGACATAATATACTAAACAAAATTAGGGTTTCATTATAAATACTCCGTTTTATTTTGTATGGGAATTCTTTAGGATATCACAACTGTTTCCTGGCCTGCCTCAAATTCGAGAAATGCAAAGAAATCGAAGGTAAACTTTAATCAACTGGAAATTCACCACTGAGATGGATGTGCTTCTTACTCTCCCAGGTAGATGTCGCTAGCGAGCACTATTGTCCCCCCCAGAATCCTTGCCTGAGGATCAGTTTAAATGGAGAATGGAATTCTTATGATTCTTCTGAAAGAGAACTGCTTTGAGTGAAATGGTTTTGGGCTGTACGTAACCTTTCCTTCGAAAGTTTCCTGTGTTTGCAGAAGACAAACATTGTTTGGGTTCCATTATCTGAATATAAAGGGCCATTGTAAGTTTTACAGGGAAGTTTACTGCTGTAAATATTGCTGACGGGCTCTTGAGAAATTCCTCGATTTGAATATGAAAAATATGTGAATTGCATTCCAAATTATCCTTTAAAGTAGCTGTTATTTTCTGCATAAAGGAAAAACAGTCTGTAATTCGCTATCCATTGATTCGACATGTGAATTTAAATTCATATTTCCAAGTGAACTCCGTGTCAAACTTTTCATTAGCTATGGCTGTGTCTTGGTCACTCGGGAAACAATCTTTTATACCAGACTCTCCTTGGTTCTCCCAAAGTCTTTGCCGGTCATACTGAAAGAATACCATGAGCACATTCAGTTAAGGCAGTGCACGTGCATTAATTATTGTCTTCTTGAATCCTTAATGACTGTCAGTTCCAGTAGGGAGGTAATCTCAAACTCAAGAGTAAGACTGGAGTGGAAGAAACGTAGAAGACCTTTCTAAGGCACAAGGTGACTAGCCTTTGCTCCTAAGGTGAAAGGCCATCTGGTGGCTGCCGGACGAAGTACATCAGACAAGGGAGCGTTTCCAAATAAAGTAAGCAAAATAAATAAACGAATTAAAATCAAATAAAAAAGGAAGCAATGAATCAAATAAAGTAAGCCAAATTAACAAAATATTCATAAAATAGGTGTCAGTGAAATATATATATATAATAGATAAAACAAAATTGATAGATAATAATATGAATAATGAAAATACAATAAAAAAAAGTAAATGAAATAAAACAAAATAGAAATAACGAAAATAAAAACAAATATCATTAATTAAAAATTTAAATAAATTGGTGCAAAAAAAATTGTTAAAATGAGAAAAGAAAATATTGAAAATCTTGAAGATTTCTCAACTATACACATTTAAAAGGAACAAATTATCAGACATTTCTTTTGACAAACGAGTTTATTTTCCGGTTTATTGAACAAAAAACTATGAAATTATTGCATTTCAACTCATTTAATCTATTCTTGCATATGTTTTTAACCTTCAAGTTATATTATATCCCAAAAGAACATTTTAATGAATGAATTAACAGAAATTCATATATTTTCTGTAGTGGTAGATTCACCTGCAAGAAATATATACGTTAATGGATCTCTACCTGAAGCAACAAAAAAAAAGTTGATTAATTCAGGGAATACGGAAGAAGGCAGAGATTTCCACGTTCTGTAGGTAAATGACAATCAGGAACAGTCCATTGTGATATGTCTGTTATGTACAGTACTGTTAGTATGAAGAAATATAGGATCTCTCTCTCTCTCTCTCTCTCTCTCTCTCTCTCTCTCTCTCTCTCTCTCTCTCTCTCTCTCTCTCTCTCTCTCTCTCCATGCAAAAGATGATGTTATTACTTACCTAATACTTAGACCTTTTATTATCTTTCAAATTAATTTCCAGCAAGTGAAATTTCCCCTCCATAAACAGCAGCTGTAGTTTTCCTTCCATCATATAACCTAACACATTTCAAGGTATATAATCTTATATATAATCTCATTTTTTATCTCTTATCTCGGCCAGCGAGATAAAACTCTAAGACGAGATAGAAAATCTCGAGTTGTTTGCCCTACTGACCTTTCAAAAAAATAGGTTTTTTCTTTTCAGTAGTTACTTAAAAAGCCAAAGTTCAAAAGGTAAGCCTGTCGTATTGCGCTCTAGTCGTTGAAGAGAGCTTCACTGGGTCGTTTTACAGAAGATTTCTTGCTGCAATGTTTTCGTTTTACCTTTCGTATAAGCACAGATTCTCAGACGTACATTTCAGCATCAGATCGCGTGACACAAGACCTTTATAACCGTATTTCACTTGTTATTTACCTCAACTATTTCTGTATTCAGTTCCTCAACTGAATATTTATTCGTTCAGATACTCTTTAAACTCCATGTGAACTTTTATGATGACTGTTTCCCACCTTTTGCATAAATGTAAATTCTAAGACGAACATTTAAACATACGAGCGTAAGACACAAGACCTCTATAACTGAGTTTCGCTCGTCATTTACCACAGTTATTACTGTATTCAGTTCCCCACAACTAAATAGCCTATGTGTCTTTTTATTTGTTCAGAAACATGAAACTCCATGTGATCTTTTACAATGACTGTTTGCATTGACTATGTAGGTTCTTCATTTACCACAGTTATTACTGTATTCAGTTCCTCACAACTAAATGTGTCTTTTTATTTGTTCAGAAACATGCAACTCCATATGATCTTTTGTGATGACTGTTTGCATTGACTATTTAGGTGCCAGGACTTTCAACAAACCCTTGATTTCCTGTCCAGAACAACAACCCCAGTATTCATGATGGTCAGATCCCCAATCGGATCGTAGCAGGTGGCTTCCTTGACAACCTCTAGTCCAGCAACGACCTCTCCGAAGGGGCAGGAGAACTTCTTGTTGGGGTTGCCCCTCGTGCAAATGTCGAAGCAGCCGTCGTAGTCATTCCTCCCGCCGCAGGCGGAGACCACCATCCCTTCTCTCTTCACTGCACTGTGCTCTCCGCTCCATTCCAGCCCTCCCATGAGGCCTCTGGAGGCGAGCGTCCCGTCTGTCCTGACGTAGTGGCTCACTCTCAGACATTCGCCGGGCTTGTCCTTGCTCTCTACCTTGTTGCACCGGGAGCCCTTGTAGGAGGGGCCCAGTAGCCCGGTGCACAGGGCTAGGAAGTGCTGGGCTCGGCGGAGATCTCCCCTGATTCTGATGTAGACTCGTCCTAGGCGCACGCCGTCCGCACCGAAGTCTAAGAATATCTCAGGTGATCTTGGCAGTAGGGACAGAATTACTGAGAGCTGTAGGATAAGTAGTTTTAGTGTTAGTCAGGACGCACATTGATTTGATTTTCAAGATTCTGCCTCTATGTGCTACATTCTTGTTTAGATTTATAAAATTTTAGTACAGGAATGGTGTTTTCAGGCATAATTTCCTGATTTTCAGAACTTGCTGTAATAGTCACAAGGGCCCCAAGGACTTAATTTCACAGTCAAATGAGAGACCGCTACAAAAAGAATAACAAAATGGCTTTCAATTGCAGGGAGGTGGCTTAGTTAGTGTTGATAGGCTATAATTCATGCGTTAGAAATGAAAATCTTCAATAGTGATCCCCAGTATCACAAGTAACATTATTCATATATAATATACAAATATTTTATTGTTACAAAGGCTTGAAAAATCAAATTTAGAGGAGGCTACGTGCACTAGGTATGAAGGTCCACGTGATTTGAGTGAGATAGACAGAAACAGATTGATATGAGATCGAATGAGTTTCAGTGAGGCCAGCCATGATGAACAAGAAGACCACTTGCCTTGATTGTCCCATTAGCAATATGGACCTCGTCAGTCAGAGTATAGAGGTGGAGACGCCCATCCTCCCACCGAAACCTTCCCTCTCGACCATCGTCGCCCTTTGCAGACCACGACAGCCACCCGGCGGAGGCAAAGGCAGCCATGCCCTCTTCTGAGGAAGCCATGTCATTCTGCCTCAGCCGAGCTCTCTCCGGAGACTGGCCGCCGTCTGGTGTGCTCGCTTCGAAATTTCCTGCACCGGGGATCACCATCGCTGGTTCGTCGTCTATGCTATTGAACCCCCTCGCGAACTCGAGGTTTTCCGGTGTGTTAGCCCCTCTGGTGGTCTCAGTGCTCTGATACCCTCTATTTCTCAGTATGCTTCTGGGATAAATTTCAATGAAGTCTGAGTCTCTGAGGGAAAGATGGTCAGGGGAGTCTCGTGTGTCTGGCCACAACGCCTGTGGTTCGACTTTCCAGCAGAGATGGTTGATCGTCATCTGTTCTAGAGTCGTCTATGAGGATTTCGCAAACGCCGTTACGAGCACCAGCTGCCGAAGAAAATTGATAGAAGCAAAGTGTTACGGTTATTCTCTGTTATAGTTTATCACCAGATAGTCTGGAAAACGTTCAGCATTGCTATTTAAATATTCTGATGCAGAAGAGTATGGAAGGAATCACCTAAATAAAAGATAGCCATTGCTTATGTCACTAAGGATGGATTTTGTATTTAAAACTTTTTCACTGGGAATATGATCTGTTAACGCCATCCTGTTGCTAATCAAAATACCTAGAAAACGCTTAAGTTTATACAAAAAATATTCCCTTAAAAAAAAGAACGGGATTTACAAGACATTGATAAAGATAAGTCTCTAAAATACATAATGATAAGACAATGATAAAGGTAATCAATCATAATGTGTATGATTTGATACGACTCTTGAAACTGTTGTACCCACTGACATGTGCAGTCTATACGTTTTTCCTATTAAATCAAACAAAAAGATTAAATTTTCGAAGAAAGTGACGAACAATATATTTTATTAGAAGTTTGTGCGAAAAAGCAAAGATATGACCGGCCCTGACAGAACAGTGCTCTAAAAGGTTGGTCATTCATGAGAAGTCAGTGGACTTCATCCATTCAGTGAGGAAACACACACACACACACTTTTGGAAAGAGTCATTTAAATGATACTGGAAATACTGTAAAAAAAATGAGAAAGTATCATTCTACTTACAAGAGCACCCTTTACTCTTCGTGTTGTCAGCCTGGGGCAAAGAATGCGCAGAAGAACTGGTTGTACTACTAGAGGAGAGAACCTCATCTGAAGTCATCTCCAGACTCTTTCTGACAGAGGGCAGGTATTCTTGCATCTTCTCGTGAACATTGATGGCACACTCCATGCTCAAGGTGTTCTCCGCGTCTGCCATCAGTTCCTTGACATGCTTGACCTGGGCGTTTAACGATTCGGCGTTGCTGCATTGCTCAGAAACTGCTTCGAAGTAGCTGTGGATCTTGCTCATGGCTGTCGCTTTCTCTGCGTCAATGCTTTCCAAGAATCTTGAGCCTGCTTTCCCGATGTTCGCTTTCTTTTCGTCCAGGGCGTTTTTCATCACTGAGACGTCGTGACTGTCTTTGCACTGGCTTTCATAGAAACAAAATCCACAGAGTCCAGTGTGACAAGTCTGGCACCAGAAATCCAGGGTTGAATTGTGGCTGTCACATAGACCAAACTGGAAAGAATAAATTCGTTTGGTTTCGTATAATAACGTATTTATTGTGGTTTCCAAGAGGTAAATTTTGCTAGTTAGTAGCAAAAAAAAAAAAAATAGGTAAAATCCAAGCAGAATACATATAATCATATCTGGGTGATGATAACTGATTATGTCTACAGTATCAAGAGTTATTCACCGTTATTTCCCCCATAAGGGAGTAGCGCCATCAGTGCACCTCACGCGGTGCACTGTAGGCATTACTTAAGAAATTTGCAGCGTCCCATCGGCCCCTAGCTGCACCCCCTTTCATTCCTTTTACCGTACCTCCGTTCATATTCTCTTTCTTCCATCTTACATTCCACCCTCTTCTAACAATTATGTCATAGTGCAACTGCGAGGCTTTCCTCCTGTTACACTTTAAAACCTTTTTACTGTCAATTTACCTTTCAGCGCTGAATGACTTCATAGGTCCCAGTGCTTGGCTTTTGGCCTAAATTCTGTATTCCATTCCAATTCCATTTACAGTTATTCAGAATGTAAAATTTCTTCTTTTTTTTTCAAAGTTAAACCTAACTCATATATAACAGTATTTCTAAGTTTGCACTCAATCTTTAGAATACATAAAGTTAAAAAGTATTTTTTTAACGCGACAGAACTAAAAAAAAAAAAAAAAAAAACGTATTTTTAAGATCGTGGAAGAGGAATCACTTTGTAGAAGCTAGCCTTTGGAAATCTTTAAAGGAGACCTGGCAGTGCTTATGATTAAACTACCTGTCACTTACAGTATTTTGACAGTATTTTGTTTATATTCAATATCCATTCTTCCTATGTTCTATCTATTTATTCCCCTTCATCCAATTATAAATAAAAAATACAAAATCTCAGGGAAAAAACCCATTTCACCTAAAATGAAATAACCTCTGTCTTACCTTGGATCTCCTGAGATACTTAGTGAGGTTGAGAACCTATTTCTTACCTTGGAACTTCTGAGATACTTGATGAGGTTGAGAACCTATTTCTTACCCTGGACCTTCTGAGATACTGGGTGAGGTTGAGAACCTATTTCTTACCTTGGACCTTCTGAGATACTGGGTGAGGTTGAGAACCTATTTCTTACCTTGGACCTTCTGAGATACTGGGTGAGGTTGAGAACCTATTTCTTACCTTGGACCTTCTGAGATACTTGGTGAGGTTGAGAACCTCTGTCTTTCCTTGGACATTCTGAGATACTTGGTGAGGTTGAGAACCTATTTCTTACCTTTGACCTTCTGGGATACTGGGTGAGGTTGAGAACCTATTTCTTACCTTGGACCTTCTGAGATACTTGATGAGGTTGAGAACCTATTTCTTACCTTGGACCTTCTGAGATACTTGATGAGGTTGAGAACCTCTGTCTTACCTTGGACCTTCTGAGATACTTGGTGAGGTTGACAACCTATTTCTTACCTTGGACCTTCTGAGATACTTGATGAGGTTGAGAACCTCTGTCTTACCTTGGACCTTCTGAGATACTTGGTGAGGTTGAGAACCTATTTCTTACCTTGGACCTTCTGAGATACTTGATGAGGTTGAGAACCTCTGTCTTTCCTTGGACATTCTGAGATACTTGGTGAGGTTGAGAACCTATTTCTTACCTTGGACCTTCTGGGATACTGGGTGAGGTTGAGAACCTGGACCTTCTGAGATACTTGATGGTTGAGAACCTATTTCTTACCTTGGACCTTCTGAGATACTTGACCTCTGTCTTACCTTGGACCTTCTGAGATACTTGGTGAGGTTGACAACCTATTTCTTACCTTGGACCTTCTGAGATACTTGATGAGGTTGAGAACCTCTGTCTTACCTTGGACCTTCTGAGATACTTGGTGAGGTTAACAACCTATTTCTTACCTTGGACCTTCTGAGATACTTGATGAGGTTGAGAACCTCTGTCTTACCTTGGACCTTCTGAGATACTTGGTGAGGTTGTGAACCTCTGTCTTACCTTGGACCTTCTGAGATACTTGGTGAGGTTGACAACCTATTTCTTACCTTGGACTTTCTGAGATACTGGGTGAGGTTGAGAACCTGTTTCTTACCTTGGACCTTCTGAGATACTGGGTGAGGTTGAGAACCTGTTTCTTACCTTGGACCTTCTGAGATACTTGGTGAGGTTGAGGATGGCATAGACAGTCGCTATCTGGCCCACGGGAGGCCCTGGGTGTTTGGTCCTGCAGTAAGGGCAGCTGAAGTTGTCCGTCTTCTCGATGCTCAGGAGGCACTGCCTGCAGAAGGTGTGACCGCATACTGGCAGGGTGACGGGCTCTCTCCTTCCTTCGAGGTAGATGTCAGAGCAGACTGCGCATGTCAGTTCAGTCTCCATGGCCTTAGGATCTGCAGGGCGTGAACGAAAGGAGAGATTGTTATTATTATTATTATTATTATTATTATTATTATTATTATTATTATGAAGAAGTTAACGAAAGGGAGAATTATTATTACTGTTATTATTATTAAGAAGTGAACGAAAGGAATGATTATGATTATTTTTTTGTCTGTCACAGTCATCCTATTCCACTGGGTGGGTTTTATAGTGTGGGTTTCCGAGTTGCATCCTGCCTCCTTAATAGATAGTCCATCACTTTTCTCACTATGTGCGCTGTTTCTAGTAGCACACTCTTCTGCATGAGTCCTGGAGCTACTTCGCCACCTAGCTTTTCCAGGTTCACTTTCAGGAATCTTGGGATCGTGCCCAGTGTTCCTATGGTTATGGGTACAGTTTCCACAGGCATATTCCATATCCTTCTTATTTCGATTTTCAGGTCTTGATACTTACCAGTTTTTTCTCCTTCTTTCTCATCTACTCTCGTGTCCCATGGTATTGCAACATCAGTGAGTGATACTTTCTTCTTGATTTTGTCAAGCAGCGTCACGTCTGGTCTATTTTATTATTATTATTATTATTATTATTATTATTATTATTATTATTATTATTAAAGAAGGAAAAGAGCTCGTGGGAAAGAGGTTAACAGATTCTGCCCACAGACTGGCAAGAAAGAGAAAATTAAAGGTCCTACCTATTACAGAAACAAATGATGCTCTACAAACAAGACATCAATATTCCAGCGAGTGACGAAAAAAAGGGGGTCCTCGAATTCTCTAAAACTTCAAACGTATTTGGAAATGCTGGAACAAAATTATCTATTTCCAGGAGGCATATTTAGGCGTCCGAATTATGCAACTGGCAGAGAATAAGTATGGAGACACTACACGCCCCAAATATAGATAGGAAACGCTGGTCAGAATAGAATTTACCTCGTAGGGGGTTAGTGCCGTCAGTGCATCTCATGGTGCACTGTAGGCGTTACTTAAGGTTCCTTGCAGCGTGCCTTCGGCCCTTAGCTGCAACCCCTTTCGTTCCTTTTACTGAACCTCCTTTCATAGTTTCTTCCATCTTACTTTCCACCCACTCCTGACAGTTGATTCATAGTGCAACTGCTTTGAGGTTTTCCTCCTGTTACACCTTTTCAAGATTTTGCTGTCAATTTCCGTATCAGCGCTGAATGACCTCATTGGTCCCAGTGCTTGGCCCGTGGTCTAAATTCTGTATGCAATTCAATTCAATTCAACGACATGCAGACACATCGAGACCAACGGAGGGGAAAATGGAATGAAAATGTAGTCAAGGGCGAGCATCACAAGCACACATACACAAACACACACACACAAACACACACACACACACACAAACCTTTGTGCCAAGCAAATGTCTCCGTATAGCTCCGCGTCACTGCCAAATTACAATAACGCTTGGGAAACTTGTGCGCTATTGAACATATTCACAATGCAGCAAATTGTGTTCGGGCGGGCGGCGGGCGGGCCGTATCAACCGGGCGTAATTGGTCGCTTTCACATCAGCCGCTGACCTGGGACCTCGCCCCCGTTGTTATTGCTTCCCGGGGGCAATTTAACAACTCATGCGCGTCCTTTTCCTAGCTGCTGACGCGGCGGGAGCGAATGGTGTTAAAACGCCGTGTGTGTGTGTGTGTGTGTGAGACTGCCTGTGACTGCTGCATCAGGCTGTCCTATGCGGCAGTCCTTATTGGAAGTCTTTCCAGTGTGACCTCTGCCATGAAACTGTACATTCATGCTAGTCCCAAGCCAGTCTCAAGACTGAATAAGAGAAGAGGGCTGGACTTGAGATTACTTAAAGATTTAACTCTTCTGGCAGTCCTGTGTGGCAGTCCTTATTGGAAGACTTTCCAGTATGACCTCTGTCATGAAACTATACATTCATCCCAGTCTTGAGCCCGGATAAGAGGGGAGAGTTGGGCTTAAGCTTACTTAAATGTTTAACTCTTCCAGGGCCATCTGGTGGTTAACGCAATTACCCCAGGAGTGAAAAAAAAAAAGTTAATGGAACATGTCAGAAACCATAGCGACTTGGTGCAAGCGACAGTATGACAAGGGGCGGGGGGGCAATTCTCAATTTGGATAAACTCACCTACTATATAAAGGAATGACTTAGACTATTAAGAAACAATAAAGATGAGATACAATCCGTAATATACACACACACACAGCCTATATATATACATTTATATATATATATATATATATATATATATATATATATATATATATATTCATATATAAATAAGAATACGTATAAGTTTGTGTGTATGTATGTATATACATCCACGCAGTGACAGAATGACCCCTCGATCAAACATCAGCCAGTAACGGAGAGGGGAAAGGTTGACGTAATCTTATCTTCAAGGCATTTTGATAACAGGACAGTCATATCCTTCAAAACACTGTTTAAAAGTCACGATACTGGTTGATATACATATAATAATATATATTATATTATATATACATACACATATATATACATACATGTATACATACTTACACATACACTCCCGCGCACAATTGCAGATCCTATCCTCAAGCGTGTTTGTTCATACGCTCACCCTCTCCAGATTTTGTACACAATATCGAGCGTGTTTGCATAACATTCCAACGACATGGGCGCCCCCGAAATGCATAATAATATTTACACGGCAAATATCGCAGATGAGTTGATGCGATCTGTTAAAAGGATGGGGGGAGGGTTGCTGGGACCATGTTGCTCCCCCGAAGAACGTTTCACGAAATTCTGGAGGGGGGCGGTGACACTTCCGGTGAAATCGTCTTGTTTGCGAGCAATTTCTTAGGCCTCTCTCTCTCTCTCTCTCTCTCTCTCTCTCTCTCTCTCTCTCTCTCTCTCTCTCTATCGTCTTGTTTGCAAGCAGTTTCTTAGGTCTCTCTCTCTCTCTCTCTCTCTCTCTCTCTCTCTCTCTCTCTCTCTCTCTCTCTCTCTCTCTCTCTCTCTCTCTCTCAGTCGTCTTGTTTGCGAGTAGTTTCTGAGCTCTCTCTCTCTCTCTCTCTCTCTCTCTCTCTCTCTCTCTCTCTCTCTCTCTCTCTCTCTCTCTCTCTCTCTCTCTCTGGGTGTGGAGTTTCTGGAGGAAGATTCTGTTAGTGATCTTTTGTAGAAGTAAGAAACTATATAGGCTCTTTGGCCTCTTTAATGTTATTACCAGTTATAATTATCATAAGAGCATGAATCAACTAATGCTGTGGAATATAATAATAATAATAATAATAATAATTATTATTATTATTATTATTATTATTATTATTATTATTATTATTATTATTATTATTATTATTATTATTATTATCCCTTGCCTAGCCCTGGCGTCAGATTTGATTCCACACCGAAGACACTTGGATTTTCGGGTAGTGGGTAAACCCCACTGTGCCTCAGTTGACCTAACCAGTAAATGATGCACCTGGTAGTTGGGTGACCATAGTGGGACGTAAAAAGGGTAAGGAAAAGCGTAAGATTTGCAGCTATGCACCTTTGCAACTGGGAAGTCCTTCCGAAGATCAGAAGTCCTCGTGAGGACTTCTGGAGCCCCTCCCGTTAAGATAGATAGATAGGTAGATAGAATATACAATTTAGGCCGGAGGCCAAACGCATGGACCTGTGAGGTCATTTAGCGCTGAAGGGAAAATTGAGAGTAAGAGGTTTGAAAGGTGTAACAGGAGGAAAACCTCAAAGCAGTTGCACTATGAATCAATTGTTAGGAGAGGGTGGAAAGTAAGATGGAAGAAAGAAATGAACGGAGGTATAGTAAAAGGAATGAAAAGGTTTGCAGCTAGGGGCCGAAGGGACGCTGCAAGGAACCTTAAGTAATGCCTACAGTGCACCGCATGAGGTGCAGTGACGGTAGTACCCACCTACGGGGCCCCTCAGTATTTGTGTTGCATTTAGATAATTCCAGATAATCTCATCTTTTCATTTTGTTTGATAATTCCAGTAATACATCTTTTATTTGTTAAGAAATTTCATTAGAAGAGAGTGGAAAGTAAGATGGAAGAAAGAATATGAATAGAGGTATAGTAAAGGGAATGAAGGGGTTTGCAGCTAGGGGCCGAAGGGACGCTGCAAGGAACCTTAAGTAATGCCTACAGTGCACCGTGTGAAATACACTGACGGCATTAGCCCCTACGGGGCACTCCCCCTAAGAGAAAAATAAGATTATTTCAGACCTAAAAAGTAACGTAGAAGAGCATTCGGATGTTGTATTCTTATGCTAAGCTGGGAAACAGGAGCGAAATAGCCTCCGTGAATCTTAAATATGGCTCCAGGCGACCTCAGCCTGACACCGACATTCAAAACAAAAGTGTTTGCAAACATGCAACTTACCCGCAATGGCCGTTTTCAAGGAGTTTCTCGTCGCAAATGGTCGGGGATTTGTTGGCTTAAAAACGACCTTTGCTCGTGATCTCATACATCGACGTCCAAAGTCCTTTGGACACTGCAAAGTCTTGATTTACATTCGTCCATAGTCGTGAATCTCTGAACCATCACATCATTCGGAATCAAACTTGATTTTCAATAACGTTTTGGACCTCCCTCCTTATTGTATTTACCTCCCTCGAAACGAGCACGCAATTGGAAAGATCGCACGAATATTCATTGATGTCTAAAACGAAAATTGAAACGATCACTGAGAAAAGATCACAGGTTGATGCAGACTTCACAGAAGTCTTTTTTATACGACTGTAATTCGTCGTGTTTTATGACGACCCGGGCGCAGCGACGTTGTATCTTATCTCTGACTGATAGAGAGAGAGAGAGAGAGAGAGAGAGAGATTATCTATATCAACTCTGCTCGACGTACGTTTCTCAGATCCGAGAGCTTTCGTCATATCCGCTGTTTTTTGTTTTTTTTTATTTTTTAGATTTTTATTTTGTTAGTTCGCTGTTTCTTGTTTCTTTGTCTTGTTCGCTGGGTTTCTCCACTACGATTCGTCCCTGTTTTGGCGAACTGGCGAATCCCATTTTTTTTTTTTTAAGTTTTTTTTTATTTTTCCAGTCAAAATGTCAGTTTTTTTTATATGCTATAACATCAAAATTTCAGCTGCCTGCGTTGTCGGTTTTTGAGTTTTCCGGTCAAAATGTCTCAGGTTTTTTTTATATTCTATAACATCAAAATTTCAGCTGTCTGCATTGTCTCAGATTCTCCAACAAAATAATTTCCTCAAAAGATGAGCTACTAATAAGTTCTGAATAACATCAAAATCTTTGAAGCCTATTTTCTCAGAAAAAAATGGCTGGAAGCCCACAGCGCTAACTCGAAGTTACAGTGGCCAAATTTTTTTACATTTTTTAATCAGCAGACGCCATTCCTGGGATTTGTTCGTAGCTGTAAAGGCTCTTTTTTTTTTTATTTGACTTTAGCTGACGCGGCCACTTTTTAATTTTTTCTTTAACTTTAGAGACCACTTTTTATGTGTTTTAGCGGCAGAGCCCAAAGAGAAAATGGCCTCTACAGCAAAAAAATATATATATATTAAAAAGTGGTCTCTACAGCTTTAAAAAAAAAAAGTGGCCTCTGCAGCAAAATAAAAATTAAAAACTGGTCTCTACAGCTTAAAAAAAAAAAAAAAGTGGCCTCTGCAGCTAAAAAACAAAAAAATTAAAACGTCTCTACAGCTAAAAACAAATTTAAAAAGTGGCCTTTGCAGCTAAAAAAAAAAAAAAATTAAAAACTGGTCTCTACAGATAAAAAAAACTAAAAAAAAGTGGCTTTTGCAGCCAAAAAAAATAATAATAATTAAAAATGGTCTCTACAGCTTAAAAAAAATTAAAAAGTGGCCTCTGCAGCTAAAAAAAAAACCTAAAATTAAAAACTGGTCTCTACAGCTTAAAAAAATAAATAAATAAAAGTGGCCTCTGCAGCTAAAAAAAAAACTAAAATTAAAAACTGGTCTCTACAGCTTAAAAATAAAAAGCTAAAAAAAGTGGCCTCTGCAGCTAAGAACAAACATAAAAGATTATAAAAAGCGGAGAAATGCCATAAAATCATCCGTCCATTCCATCATGCCCTCGGGAGCTAAGCCGCATTGACATATTTCCCCCAACAAAGGTCACCAGTTCCCTCGGGAAGTGCCACTCGCCTGATTTTATCCTATTTTTTTTTTCTTTCATTTCATCTTTTTTATTTCATTTCTTCTTTTTTCCTGAAGAGATAGAAGCTCGACCACCACTCATAATGCGTCAGTGGGGCTGCGCTTGCCTCCAGCCCTTTGTTTTTCTATCTTACTATTTCTTTTTCTTTTTTATTTGTTTATTTATGTAAGTCTATGCCTCTGTTTGTTGTGAGTATTTTTTTTCTGTTAAGTTTGTTTTTGTTGTTCAATCATTATTTACTTATTTATTCACTTTATCCGTTCGCCATTTTTTCATCACTTATGGACGTTTCATTCGGAGAATGATTTTTATTGCATGTTGTTGGTCTGTCTTGCTTATTCCGTGAGATGATCATAATAATAATAATAATAATAATAATAATAATAATAATAATCGTCGAATGTAAAAGGGGAATCTTATCGGGCTTATAATTCGCTTAAGAATATATTATTATTATTATTATTATTATTATTATTATTATTTGCGTAATGAAAATCCACAATTATATAGTAAATACATTACTATGTAAAATAACAAAGACTTTCGAACACTTGAACGGTGTTCCTCATCAGCGCAAACGTTAAAATAATAATAATAAAAATTATTATTATTAATATTATTATTATTATTATTATTATTATTATTATTATTATTGTTATTATTATTATTATTATTATTATTATTATTATTATTATTATTATTATTATAAAAGGTCAGAGAGAGCAAGAATAATTTAGCGTAGAAGGGAAATATCAACAAACAAACTGCTGAAATACATGTACAAACGGAACAGCAGACATATCTTTATATTTCGGCCGCATTGTGATCCAGATTAACAAGTGCATGGATTCTACATTACCTTTAGACAAGTTTATGAATTGAGGTAAGTTTACACAATCGATATTTATTCTGAATGGTATATAACACACACACAAATAATAATAATATACTGTATATATATATATATATATATATATATATATATATATATATATATATATATATATATATATATATGTACACATATATATTTATATTTATTTATAATTATATATATACATATATATATGTATGCATATATTATATATACATGTATATAAGTATGTATATATATACATGTGTATGGGTGGGTGTATGTATATATATATATACTGTATATATATATATTGTATATAAGTATATATATATATGTATGTATAATATACTCACTGTACATACACATACTGTATATGTGTGTATTCCTTTTGTGCAGACCAACGTAGCATTTCACCATCTTACGTGAGACTCTGTGATAGAATTATGCTTCCCCTTTTATTCAGCAAAAAAAAAAAAAAAAAAAATCCGTGCATTCAAACGTATCTCGCCTCACATAGCAGCAGGACTGGCAAACTCTTCATGCCAAATGGAAACCGAATATGTTTATAAACATGTTTATGTAAACATACTCCGGAACGAATCCCTACCTCGCACGGTTCTTGATGGATGCCAAAACGTGTTTGTAAACACATTCCCGTATCGATACCTGCGAATAATTTCCCCCGTTGCTGGTCGACTGCACCGGCGTTGAATAAATACCGAGGGTATTGTTATTTATTTTACCAATGCAGTTATTGCTTGCAGTGTTTTAGTATTCACGATTGAAGGACGTACAGTGGAAGTTACATCACATTTATTCAAACGTGGGAACATGGAAAAGCAAAGGTTTTGTTACTGTAATTGTGAGGAAATGTTTGTTCAACAAAGAGAAGGAATTCACTAAACAAATAAAGAGAGAACAGCAAAACTGTTTGTGTTGATATTGTTTCTAGAGAAGCAAAAATAAGCATTCTGTTGGGTGCAGCGAAATCTCTATAACATAACCATAGAAAACGATGTTATAGAATGTCTTTTGGCCAATAAAAAAAAAGTCTTTTAAAAGCACTGATTTATTGACCTTATAAGCAAAATTCTTCCTTCAGTAAATATTTTTAAAAATCAAGATAAAAATCAGTAAAAAAAAAAAAAAGAATGTTTTTTTGTCATCCCCCAAGCGTATAAACATATTCATAAACAAAGTTCTTCTAACAAGAAAACATTGTTGTAGACGATTAATTAAGGAAAAAACAAAGCCTTTTTCTGGAAGATAGTAGTCTTGAAAAACTTCTGTTCCTAAATTTTGTTTCACAATAGCCTAAAGGTATTATACGTCTTATCACAAGGAACGTTGTTCTGACAAGAAAACTTTGGTATAAATGACTGATTAAAAAAGAAAAAAATACGTTTTGTTAAAACTTTGTTAAAGAAAATCCTCTGATTCCTAATAGCCTAAGTATATAATGAGACTTATCACAAGCAAGGGTTTTCTAAAAAGTTAATAATCTTTGTTATAGATGACTGATTAAGGAAAGGAAAAAAACTTTTACTCAGAGTTAGCTTGGAAAAAAAATCTAGTTAAAAAAACACCTTCCAGTGGCCTAAATGCATAATATACCTTATCAGGAGCACATTCTCGCTAAATAGAAATCCGTCGCAGATGTTAAGGAAAGAAAAAACAACGCTTTTCACTAGACGGTTGCTTAGAAAATAATTGATGTAAAAATCCTTGTCACCAGTAGCGTAAGTTTATAACTCACCTTATCAAGAGCATTTTTTTTTTTCAAAATGGAATGTGTTACTGATGATTGAGCAAAGAAAAAACAAAGCTTTTGACTAAACGGTAGCTTAGAAAAAAATACTTAGGTTAAAAACCTTTTATCCCATAGCTTGTGTATAGAACGCACCTTGGCATAAGCAAAGTTCTCAGCCGTTGGACCCACTCCCAAATTCCACCCCCGCCTCCCCGCGCCCACGAAAAAAAAAGACATACAAATCAAGCCAAGAAAAAAAGACGAAAAAAAATCCAAGCAAAAAAGAAACAGTTTTTCTTATGAGCGTCTCTCTCTCTCTCTCTCTCTCTCTCTCTCTCTCTCTCTCTCTCTCTCTCTCTCTCTCTCTGTCGTGCAAGTGTGTGTGTGTGCCAGTTTCGTAATGGCTTCTATGTTTATCCTAGCAACTTTTGCTTCCTTTTGGGAAAGAATGGCTTTTCTAAACGCCTTTAAAAGCTCGCTAAACTTGCGGTGTTTGGCGACTCGAAACTTCTTCTTCTTTGCTGGAAACTGTGGCATTTCAAGTGAGACATTATTTTCAAAATTAGGTTTGGGTAGGATGAATAACGAGGTGGGAGGTGTTATTATTATTATTATTATTATTATTATTATTATTATTATTATTATTATTAATTGGAAAAAACTTCTCTAGACATGTTTTATTGAAATAATGGTTGTGTCAGTAGAATTGTATGGTTTTGGAGGAGGAGGAGGAGGAGGAGGAGAGGGAGGAGGAGGAGGAGCCGTAGGAAAAAAGTAGGCTTTCCGGAGAAGACAAGAAGATAAAGCGGCAAAATAAGGAGAAGAAAAACAAGCAGAAAAATGCGACTTTCTGGAGAATAAGGAAAGCAGAAAAAGAGCAGAAAAAGACTTTCTGGTGAATAAGGAAAGCAGAAAAAGACTTTCTGCAGAATAAGGAAAGTAGAAAAAGACTTTCTGGTGAGTAAGGAAAGCAGAAAAAGACTTTCTGCAGAATAAGGAAAGCAGAAAAAAAAACTTCCTGGAGAATAAAGAAAGCAGAAAAATATCCGGAAAGACTTTCTGGAGAGTAAGGAACGCAGAAAAAGACTTTCTGGAGAATAAGGAAAGCAGAAAAAAACTTCCTGGAGAGTAAAGAAAGCAGAAAAATATCAGGAAAGACTTTCTGAAGAATAAGGAAACAAGAAAAAGACTTTCTGGAGAACAAGGAAAGCAGAAAAAGACTTTCTGCAGGCTAAGGAAAACGGAAAAAGAGCAGAAAAAGACTTTCTGGAGAATAAGGAAAGCAGAAAAAGACTTTCTGGAGAATAAGGAAAGCAGAAAAAGACTTTCTGGAGAATAAGGAAAGCAGAAAAAGACTTTCTGGAGAATAAGGAAAGCAGAAAAAGACTTTCTGGAGAATAAGGAAAAGCAGAAAAGACTTTCTGGAGAATAAGGAAAGCAGAAAAGACTTTCTGGAGAATAAGGAAAGCAGAAAAGACTTTCTGGAGAATAAGGAAAGCAGAAAAAGACTTTCTGGAGAATAGGAAAGCAGAAAAGACTTTCTGGAGAATAAGGAAAGCAGAAAAAGACTTTCTGGAGAATAGGAAAGCAGAAAAAGACTTTCTGGAGAATAAGGAAAGCAGAAAAAGACTTTCTGGAGAATAAGGAAAGCAGAAAAAGACTTTCTGGAGAATAAGGAAAGCAGAAAAAGACTTTCTGGAGAATAAGGAAAGCAGAAAAGACTTTCTGGAGAATAAGGAAAGCAGAAAAAGACTTTCTGGAGAATAAGGAAAGCAGAAAAAGACTTTCTGGAGAATAAGTAGAAGAAAAATAGCACACAAAGACGACTTTCTGAAGAATAAGGAAATAAGGAAAAGCGGCAGAAAAAAAAGAGAAGAATTTGTGGAGAACAAGGGGCCGCCTAAAGTTTGTAAATAAAGACCTCCTTCCCCCAGCTTCCAAAGTCCATGGGTCTCTCATCCATCCATCCTTTAAACTAAGTTTCTGTCGCCTGCCTTCAGAGCTTTTAAGCTCCATTCAGCAAAATCCTGGTCCCTTTTTTTATTTTATATTTATATATATATATATATATATATATATATATATATATATATATATATATATATATTTTTTTTTTTTTATACGGCACCCATCGGGCCAAAACAGAGGCGATTGGGATTCTCACCCCCGCGGGCGTTAAAAACTACATAAAAGAAACCTCATTCTGTCGGCCCCCTCAAAAAATCGACTTCTCCTCCTCCCCCCCCCCTCCACCCACCCCCATTGCGATTTCTTCTCCTCCTCAAGATGCTCAGAGATCGACTCTTCTTTCTTAAGCCTCTAGTTATTTACTCCCGAATCGCGGCGATGATGTCGCAATGGCCCTCTGCTTATGCCCGCCGAGTCCAGTCTCGTTCAGAGAAAGTGCGGCTTCGAAGGAGGAAACTTTTGTCATTCCGGAAAATATGAACACGAGGGAAGAACTTTTCCCCCATCCTATGTCCTACTGTTTTTCTCTCTCTCTCTCTCTCTCTCTCTCTCTCTCTCTCTCTCTCTCTCTATCTCTCTATATATATATATATATATATATATATATATATATATATATATATATATATATATATATATATATATATATACACACACACTAAGAGAGCAAATTTCACTTATATATATAAATATATATACATATATTAATATACATAAATGAATTTTGCTCTCTTAATATAGAACTATTGCAATCTATTTTCAGCAAATCTAATCTCTCTCTCTCTCTCTCTCTCTCTCTCTCTCTAATCTCTCTTGTTAATCTATTTACACGTTTACCTCATTCAGATTGATTCAGTTTAGTCTAATCTGCAAAAAAAAAATGAATTCGTTCGGAATCAATAACTCACAAGCTTAACAAAATTTGAACGCAGAATTGTGCTTAATTTTTCATTCAAACAAATATACAATTTTTCTTGTTTTTCCCAGCTCGTAATTTTGCTGTTTTTAAAAATATTCTTTCAACATTTGCAACATTGCATGGCGTCTATTCCACAAATATTGTCGTGCATTTGAACATAGCAACAATGGATTTTGTAATATGAACATTCGTCCTAATAAAAATTTCACCTCGGAGGAAATCACTTTTTATTTTGTATTTATCTGATATTAAAGTCTTTAGAATTAGTAAATTAATTTATTAGACGTTTTTAAGAAATCTGATTTACATATAAAAAAATGAATTTTTTTTAACCAAGAGTGTGGGTGTTTAGTGTTCATCAATGTCTGTCCGTTTATTTATTTATAATGTCCGTCTTTTTGCCTGCCTGCCTATCTGTCTGTCTGTCTCTCTGACTGACTGTCTGTGGATTGTAAATAACGAGTTGAACAGAATTTAAGGCAGATCTGAATCCTGATTCTAAAACGAATTGCCCTCTTTTTATATATTTCTAAAAGGTGTTTGTGAGCGGCTCCGAGTGGTCACTAATTCAGTTTAGTATTCATAAGAATAACATAGGTACACACTTTAAAAATTAATTCGAATTCCGTGGACACGGAAACCATCATTACCGAAAATCCGAAAAACATTCGAAATCACCGCGCTCGAAAATCTCCCGTGTACCGCGAGGCAGCCAAATGACCTAATTAGATTATCATCATATTTCACATCAGGATTTAAAATATTAAAAAAAAAAAAAAGATTTTGAAAAATTCCTTTTCATATTCTCCCTCTCGACCGTCTCCTATTTTTCAGCGGCGAATTTTATTTCCATCAATTTCATCAATTTTTTTTTTTTATTCTAATAATTTCCGTCGAGGTCATCCTTATCGATTCACAGTTTTTTTTTTTCGTGATCGGGCTTTCGTTTTATAACGATTATAATGACTTGCATTTTTCAATTGATGATTTTCGGGGTCATAAAACATTTTGTTTGGCGGGATGGAAGGTCTTCTCTTTTTTTTTTTTTTTTTTTTTTTTTTGATGATGGAGTTTTATCTTCCTTTTTGTGACAGTAGCCTAATTTATTCCTTCTTGCCTTTGGGAGGTCGTGTCTTCTCTCTCTCTCTCTCTCTCTCTCTCTCTCTCTCTCTCTCTCTATATATATATATATATATATATATATATATATATATATATATATATATATATATATATATATATATATATATATATATATATATATATATATATATATATATATATACATATATTTGAGGGTATTCCTTCTTCCTTGAGGATACATTTCTTCCTTGTTTTACCGGAGAGAAACATTTTCTTCCTTTTTGAGGAACTATCTTCCTTGTTTTACAGGAGGGAATTATTTCCTACCGTTGAAGAGGAATGGATGTCTTCCTAGTTTTACAGGAGGGAATTACTTACTATTTTGGAGGAATTGATGTCTTCCTAGTTTTATAGGAGGGAATTACTTCCTATTTTGGAGGAATTGATGTCTTCCTTGTTTTACAGGAGGGAATTGCCTCTTAACTTTAGGAGGAACTGATGTCTTCCTTGTTTTACAAGAGGGAATTGCTTCCTAGATTTAGGAGGAATTGCTGTCCTCTTTGGTTGTCAGGCGGGAATTGCTTCCTTCCTTTTGGAGGAACTGATGTCTTCCTTGGTTTACAGGAGGGAATTGTCTCCTTCCTTTTAGAGGAAGCAATGTCCTCCTCAGCTTTTGATAAAGGACTATCTTCCCATCCCCCGTTTTCAGGAAGCAATTTCTCTTTTTCTTTTTCAAGAGGAAGCTCTTTCTTCCTTTTTTCGGAAATCAACTGCTTCCTTCATTTTACAGGAGGCCGTTCATTGCCTCTTCTCTGATGAATCGGCTCCTTCCTACCTTCCTTCCTTATTCTTCCTGAGTTAGGAAACTTCCTCCTTGTTTTCAGAATTTAAAGCTTCCTTCTTCCTGATGAATCGGACAGTTTCATCCTTATTTTCAGAATTTAAAGCCTCCTTCTTCTTCCTCCTGAATCAGATAATTTCTTCCTTATCAAAATTTAAAAGCTTCCTTCTTCCTGCTGAATCAGACAATTTCATCCTTATATTGAGAATTTAAAGCTTCCTTCTTCGTCCTCCTGAATCAGACAATTTCTTCTTGATTTTCAGAATTTAAAGCTTCCTTCTTCCTCCTGATTCTGACAATTTCCTGCCTGTTTTGAAAATTTAAAGCTTCCTTTTTCCTCTTCCTGAATCAGACAATTTCTTCCTTATTTTCAGAATTTAAAGCTTCCTTCTACGGCCTCCTGAATCAGACAATTCCTTCCTTATTTTCAGAATTTAAAGCTTCCATCTTCCTCCTGAATCAGACAATTTCTTCCTTATTTTGAGAATTTGAATGTTATTTCATTAATACCTCAAACATCTGTAGCATTTTACAGACACCAAAACAAATCTTTTTCATTCGAGCCGGGAAAAAAAAGTCAAACGCAAAAATCGAAAATATTTCCAGCATTTTTATGCAAATCATTCGAAGCGGTGTCTATCCTTAATTGATTCGTATAAAATTTCCCCCCTTTTTAAATTCCAATTTATTATCGCTCGTGATTTTTTAATTTGACGTCGGAGCCGTAAAACTGCAAAGTAATTGAAATGGCAAAAAGATTCGCTCGTCTGCAACAAATGGAACCATTGTTTTGTGCCAGAATCCTTTCGGGTACGAATAAAGAAATTCCTGTCGATAAATAGTGGAGTAATTTTAATAGAGGATTTTTGCCTCTGTTCAAATGGTGTAGGTAATCCTGTCAACAATGGGTTGTGATAGGAAATTGAGGTTTCGTTCACACATAGATGTGTATATGTATATGTATTTGTATGTATATATATATATATATATATATATATATATATATATATATATATATATATATATATATATATATATATATTCTCTTCAATTTTTGCATCTAAACGGCAGCTAAAATCACGAAAGTTCTTTCGGCAAAGAGAAAGCCGTTCCAAATTCATTTGTTTCAAGGATAAGTGTCCCAGTAACTACTGTTTTTTTTTTTTAAACCACCCCTATCACAGGAAACGGTTCACAATTAAAAAAAACATACACGCGATAATGCGTATGAATACAAACCATCTAAAAAGAACGGGAATATGTGTGAGAATTCGCCGGAAGCGAAAATAAAATCAAATAAAATAGAATAAAATCAAATAAAAGTTAAATCGGCGAAAGTAATCCATTATGACCGACCCTTTGGAGACGCTAATGGCGGGAACGGATTTGCGTCCATTAGGCAATGAAGAATCGACTCCTTTTAAACGAAATTAAAACCAGAGACTCTCCCCCCCCCCTTTTTTTTTTTTACTCAAGGAACTAAATGAGAAATTATTTAGAATTCGTCAGACTTTTAGAGACTTTAGTACCTCTGCCAGTGAGCTTTTGAGAGAATAAGAGAATAATGTGAAGTTTTATCAGTTGTTGATGGCCGTGTTTTTTTGTTTTTTTTTTTTACTAAAAAAACGTGGAGTATGTTAATAATAATCGTGACAAACTTTTAACAATAATTGATGAATGAGATCATGATTATTAAGGGATAGAAAAAGCATAAAAAAAAAATAGTCACTAACGGATGAAAAGGCTTGAAGAATAATTTTACTCACTCGAGTTCTTGTCTTGTTTAATCTTTTTGTGGAGTAGCCAGTTGCATCAATACGTAGACAAGCAAGGGCCATCAACCAGGAGGAGGAGGAGGAGGAAGTGGGGGTAGGGGGAATGTCGAGAAGACTACGCCACAATTTGCCTTTGTAGTAAGAGACAAACTGACAGAAGAAAGACGAGGACATGGCATGGTCTGCCGTCAGTCCATTGCGACACAGCTCCAGTCCCGTCACAGAGTCTGCCAGTCTCTTCATGACACTAGAAGCCACAGATATTGTTCCAGTCTGCGCCTTTTGTTTTCGTTCAAGGTGAGAGACAGCTGTCCCAGCCGTTCTCTCATCAACAGAGCTTTTGCGACCCGCTCACACTGATTGAAGCATCTGTATTCACAGGGCTGTTCCACTCAAGAAGTTCTGTCCTCTTTGCAGTTACCCGAATAATGTTTTGTTATTTTATATTTTTAGATTTTTGTCATTATTAAATGGGAGACTGCAGCATGCAGACATCACGCCTCTCGAGAAATATTCGCGTAGAACCCATCAAGAGGAACGATCAAAGGCCTAAGTAAGCAAGAAGAATGGGCACTGAGCTACTCTGTTACCTTCAAGGACAAGGAAATAACAAAATACGAGGCTGCCTTCCTCCCCCATTCATCCAATAACCGCCATGAGGACCCGAGTTGCTATGGAAAAGTTGTCGGGAAGAGGAACAACACTAAAGCACGTGTGCAGGGGCGGTCGTTGCATGAACCCAACACCAGGAAAACAACAGGGCCTGTTGTGGAGTGTATCAAAGAACACGCACAACTTCTGCCAGTTTCTGCCAGCCGTGGACACACTTGGCAATATTTGGAGTGGTTGGGAAAAAGCCACAATATAAAACCAAGTTTAAGTGAATGCACATAAAACATGAGCTTTCGACATTCAACAAGGTCCTCTTCAGCTGACAGGGCCTTGGTGAAAGTAGAAGCTCTCGTTTTATATCTATTCACTTAAACTTGGTTTTATAACCATGGCTTCTTCTCAGCCATTCGAGACTAGCACAATGATTGTGTTTTTATTACTGAATTTTTGGAGTTTCGTCTCGGCATAGGGGTACTGTACGAGTTTACTGTGCTAACTGCCTGGGGTGGCACTGGCACTAATTTCCATAATGATGGTGGGGTTGGCACCCTTGCTCACATGTATGGGGGCTGCTAGTGACACAAGGGGATGGATCATCACATTCTGTACCACTATCACTATTATGGGGATGCACCCACTCGCCATCTGTTGTGTCACTGCCACTGTAATCGTAATTATAATGAGATTTTTTCTCTTCTCTTCACACTGCCAGTTTTCTCTATACCTTTTCTCGTTCCCTTCTCTTTAATATCACTTCTCTCCTCTTTATCCTCACCTGTTTTGATACTACCTTGTTCACGAGACTATCACCATGGTCTATTACCGGAAAAGTCTTATGATCATCATCATCACTATCATTTGATCACGAACGTCATCCGAAAATGCTTTGCCTTTACCACAGAAGTCACCAACTCACAAAGCAATTTTCCTTTTTGTTTTTTTTTTCACACTGTCTTAGACAGCCCGGCCATATTGCACACTTCCACAGAATCTACATTGTTTAAACTCACAGTAACGGCAATATTATCGCTCGTTGATTAATAATACCGCTAGTAACAGATAAAGTTGTTCATTTACGGAGTATTCCGAATTCTGATCTGCTCTCACGAGACAATAACAAACGCACCGATTGGTTCGCCCTCCCCTGAGTGCATAACTTGTTTCCGTGGAATGATAATGCTTATAACGTCGCTCCAGAAATAATGCGCGTAGTTAGCTGACCTGCCGCATGGCTTACAACGTTACTTCTCGATGACAGAAATACCACATAATGTCTCTCTGGAAACATGCTATATACAGTCTTTCGTCACAGGCGAAAAACGTTCCGCATATCACAAAACCAAGGACAAGAAATACAACGTCTAGTTAACGAACAGGAAATAGGGAAAGTGCCTTGAAACAGAGAAGGGGGGTTAGGGGATAAAGAAACGAAAAGAAAAAATGTAAAATAACCTTTTTGCTCACCTCGGAAAAGAAGGGAAAAGAGACAGACGTAGAAATGCAACTGCACTCGTTCTTTAATCCGGCAGGAACCCCACCCGCCTAATCTGCTCGGAGAGCCAGCATGTGATCCGGTCATTCCATTAGTCTGGAAGTTGTCGCTCTGTACATCCAATTCTTACCTCCGAGAGGGATGTTATGTTGGTGTTTTGTCTTTGTTTTTGTTAAGTTTTTTTTTTTTTTTTTTTTTTTTTTTTTTTTTTTTGCCTCTTTGCTTGCAATTATGCAATCTCTTGCGATTTTTGCAGACAGTGTGACCTTTCAGAGGTTAAAGATCACGTGACTGGCGAGAAGTGAATAGTTTCGGGGTAGACAGGAATGTAGATTTGGGGAGAAGAACCCCCTTATTTTTTGCTTTTCTGGCGGATTTGCATCCTTCAAACGATCGTGCCTTTTGCGACACGTTACAATAAGAAAGGGAACCTTTAGTCCGGTGGTCCCGACGTGGGGCGTACACCCCACCGGGGGTGTAATTTGATTTTTAAGGGGGGCATTTCGAGAATGCTTAATATAAGTTAATGGCCTTTTAGGCTTCCTCCACGTGAATATAAGAGTTATATACTGTATATCAGCACGGGGGGCATCAGGATTTTAGAGGTGATTTGGTGGAGCATGGCCAAAAAAAAATTTGGGAACCACTGCTTTAGTCTTTGCTTAACTGCGTTTTATTTTAAGCTGACGGAGGATAATCACAGCCGTCACCAGTGGAGCTTCTATCTTGCCTCTGATTGGCTGATGAATTCGAATCGTAACCACTGATTGGCTGTGCTTTACCTGAGCTTCCTCCAATCACGCCTATAACCTCAGTGACGCTGCCTGTGAAAATTTACCGCCAGCCCCATAAAACAAGCGACAAACGCCCTTAACGTAGAAGGTCCTGAAGGAAACGGAATACAGCGAAAACGGAAACAGGAAGAATTCTCCAGAACTGAGCAGGAAGGTCAAGAACGCAGTCTTTTCAAATATTATGACCACAGAGAAAAAGAAATCTATAAAGACAAATTTAGGCACAGGTTTTTATTTACATTTTAATGAGCTCGTAAACGTCACTCATACGTGCGCAGATTCTAAACGACCAGTATGATTATGAATGCTGCAATCGTACACGCAGTGAGAGAGAGAGAGAGAGAGAGAGAGAGAGAGAAATGGCAATAGTTTGTAGTTGTGAATATAGTGGTATGTTTACCAATTCTCAGTTACAGATCTTTATTTTCAAACATTTCAGCTGAATGCTGTTAATTCAAAAACAATGTACCCCTATCTCCAGAAAATTTTTAAAAATTATATCTTTTGTATTTATCCCAAAAATAATTCAAAACCAACGTGCCTCTATCTCCAAAAAATTGTACAATATTATATCTTTTGTATTTACCCCAATAATGATTCAAAAACTAGCCTATGTGCCTCTATCTCCAAAAAAATTTTAAAAATTATATCTTTTGTATTTACCCCAAAAATTATTTTTAAAAAGTGCCTCTGTCTTAAAAAGCTAAAAAATTATTTCCTTTACATTTACCCCAAAAATTATTCAAAGACAAAGTTCTTCTATCTCCAAAAAATTATAAAAAATTATTCACTTTATATTTACCTCAAAAATTATTCAAAAACGAAGTGCTTCTATCTCCGAAAAAATTTTTTTAAATTATTTCCTCCAAATTTACCCCAAAAAGAACGACGGAATAAACTCAGCCAGCGATTTGAATTCAGATACACGAGAGAGAATCCGCGGAATCTCCTCGCAGGAGGATCACGACCCAGAAATGACAAAGCACGACCAGTGAAATGACATACCAGAAACAAAAGCTCCAGAGCTTCGTAATGCTAATCCCGACGCAAGTCACATTAAGCAATAAGAGGCTGCAAGTCAGGAAGCTGGAGTTACGGGCAACTTGTTAAGGCAAAGAAACAAAAAAAAAAAAAAAAAAATAAGAAAAAAATTAGGAGAACGTAACTCGCAAATTATCCGAAGCATGGATCCGATGTGCGTGCCTGGACAGCTTATCTGGAGAAGGGAGCGAGAGAATGAAGAACGAAGAGAGAGAGAGAGAGAGAGAAAACTCGCTGTTATTGAGCACGCAATTGCGCTGCGGTGTCATTCGAGGTTAGGGGGGGAGCCATCTGCTTTGGAACAGCGGCTGCATGACGTTTGGCACTGCCTGGCACTGCGTGGCACTGTGGTGGGGGCCGGGGAGAGGGGTTAGAGATGTTCTACTACAGTAGTGGTAGGGATGTTTATGATGCATTTCGTGTGTAATATTTATAATCGGTTGGACTTTATCTCCTCTTGTGACGAAGAGTTGACCATGAAAGTAGAGGCCATTATATGACTGTCACTCCATCGTAAATGACACGTATACATACATACATACAAACATACATACATACATACATACATACATACTCTCTTGATAGCTCAGTGGTCAAGGTCACTGCACTATCTTTCTTCCTAAACTAGGCTGTGATTCGAATCCCACTGGTGACGAAGCACTTATCACTTAAAATTCCCGTTGGGTATAAGTTAATTCCCAAGGTATGGTGAACTGGGTATTAAACGATGTTTGTGGCTTAATATTTGTCAATATGGAAAATGTCACGATGGATTTGACGTAAATATACATACATACATACACACATACATACATACATACCAATATAATTTGTTACAATTTTCACATACACCTGTTCAGTTAAAAAGTATTAATTATAACCACTTACCAATCCTACATTTTTATCAGGCAATGTTAGAGGTACGAGTGTAAACAAGTATAGCAGAACTAAACACGAAGAGAGAGAGAGAGAGAGAGAGAGAGAGAGAGAGAGAGAGAGAGAGAGAGAGACTTTTATTATAATCTCTTGTCAGGAGGAACTCGCGCGATTGATTTGCATATCAATTCGGAATATATCATTTCCTTCCTCCTTTGCTATGCGGGTCTGACTGCGAAGGAATTCTTAGGATGAATTAAAATCCCTGAAGATTTAGAAAGTACTTTTAGGTTCTTTTCCTTCGAAAAGAACTGAAGAGAGAAATTGCTTGCTAAAGAAGATGTTTGAGTTAGTTAACACCACAATAAAGAATAAATTGACAGCTGCGAAAAGAAAAAATATATTCAGAAACGAGATTGACAACTTCAAATTTAAAACAATTATTATATTCATAAAATAAGTTGACAATTTCAAATAAGAAAAAATGCATAATATTAAAAAAAATTTTAAATTATTATTTTCAGAAAATAAATTGACAATTTCAAATAAAAAAATATATAATATTTAAAAATTTTAAAAATTATTATATTCAGAAAATAATTTGACAATTTCAAATAAGAATAAATGTACAATATTAGAAAAAATTGACAGTTTCAAAAAAAACAAAATAATATATTCACAAAAGAAAAGAGACGTGTAATCTTCAAAAATATAAAAAAGGGATTATTTTCTCATGAATGCAGATAGAAATTCAACTCCCAAAAACGAAAGAAAAACGGAAGTTGCCACCTCGCTGAAAAAGAACAAATCTTTGGCACCTTCGACGGTGCGCCGCTCAAAGCATACTCTATGTAGAAGCTCCCCTTTCGTGAAAAGCAAGATAGAGGACACGCATAAATCATATGGCTTCCCTCTGTGGTGGCAATTAAAAATTAATACGTTATTAGTTTTTTATGCGAAAAAAATATAAATACGCTAACTAGATCAAAGTCATCTCCTCATAGTCCTGGAAGAAGAAGAAGAAGAAGAAGACGAAATTAATGGCAATGGCTTTGATAACAAAATAGATACAGATACCACAAGCATAAGAAAGACACTCAAAAGTATAATGATGTGATGAAGAGAGAAAATTAAAAATAAAAATGACAACAGAGATTCAGAAGTTTAATGAAAATGATGAAGATAGACGCTCAAAATTATAATGATATAAAGAAAGAAAGATAAAAATAAAATGAGAGTAGAGATTCAGAAGAAATGATTGATAAATGATGAGTCTCAGTTTGATAGCCTCAGTGAAGCCTGGGAGATAACAAATCAGTAGTATAGTAGTGGCTTAGAGAGAGAGAGGGGGGGCGGGGGTGGGGACCCACAAAATAGAAAGAAAAGAGGAAGAAATTTCCCTCTGTGATGTTCTATTTGTCCTGAAGAGAAAATAAGAGAGAGGTCGCTGACATAAATGATAGCCATTGTGACGGAATCTCCGTTCGCAAAGAATAGAGGACCTTCGGAGTTGTGAGAACTAAGCATTCTCTCTCTCTCTCTCTCTCTCTCTCTCTCTCTCTCTCTCTCTCTCTCTCTCTCTCTCTCTCTAAGACCTGGAGGGAGACTTCAGGAAAGAGGCTTTCTATTTGTTTTTTTTTTTTTATATGAATTTGAAATCCAAACTTTCTTTTTCTTTTTGGTGGAAATTTAATTTTTTTCTAGCTTTCAAAACCGAATTAATGACAGCGTTTTAGAAAGGGAAAGCAACTGGTTATCAAAAGCCACGAAGAGAGAGAAAGAGACAGACAGAGACAAGGAGACAGACAGACAGACACACAGACAGACAGACAGGGCGAGAGATATAAAGAGAGAAACGAGGGAGAGATTGAAGAGCCCACCCTCGTCTTCATATTTTCTAAAACGACAAAAGTTTTCCCCCGCCCTCTGATGCCGTAATAATTTGCGAAAAAAAGAAAGTCAAGGGAGAAAGTAGAGTGAAGGCGCCAGACACGAATGGCCTTCAGAGCGCCATCACCTCCGCGATATAGCAGCAAATAACAGACGTCGAGTGGATGGAAACGAGGATTATTCGATGGTCTGGACTCTCTGGGAAGTCTTTTGATGTTGGGGAAGTCCTCCCGTGGAAATCTTCCTCTTTGTCTTCTTTCTTCTTCCTCTTCTTCTTCTTCTTCTTGCCCTTTTATCCAGGAAGCCCTCTTCCTCTTCCTCCCCCTCTTCTTCTTCCTCCATTTCCTCTTTACTCCAGGAAATTACCTTCTTGCCTATACACACTTGGCATTAAGAGATGGTCCGTAGTGCCTGTGTACACATGCATTGTCAACCGCTTCATATCTTGGTACCTAATCCCTCAGCCTTTTTCGGAGAAAAATAGATGATCTGTCTATAAGAACTAATCTTCTTCTTTGTTTTCTTTCCTCAAGGAGGTCGCAGCAGTGTCTATAAACACCAATATTGCACACTGCTTTATATCTCACTACTTAATCACCAAACCTCTCTGTAACAAAGAACTGAAACTTCTTGCTTCCAAAGAAGAAAATCTTATTCCTCTTTTTCTTGTTTTCTCTCTCAGTTCTAATTGTTATCTTGCTGGTTCCTCCAAACTTCCATGCTACATTCTCTCTGTCCAAGCTCCAGTCACTGAGATATTGTCCCTGTGGTTATAATTCATGTCGTGACCACTTCCCTGTTATTTTCTTCCCCTGGTAACTACAGAATCAAAGAGAAGAAATCTGTAATTGAAGCTCTCTCTCTCTCTCTCTCTCTCTCTCTCTCTCTCTCTCTCTCTCTCTCTCTCTCTCTCTCTCTCTCTCTCTCTCTCTCTCTCTAGGAATTTTAGGATACCCAATGGTAAGACAATGTCCTCTCTCTCTCTCTCTCTCTCTCTCTCTCTCTCTCTCTCTCTCTCTCTCTCTCTCTCTGTAGGAATTTTAGGATACCCAATGGTAAGACAATTCTCTCTCTCTCTCTCTCTCTCTCTCTCTCTCTCTCTCTCTCTCTCTCTCTCTCTCTCTCTCTCTCTCTCTCTCTCTCTCTCTCTGTAGGAATTTTAGGATACCCAATGGTAAGACAATACTCTCTCTCTCTCTCTCTCTCTCTCTCTCTCTCTCTCTCTCTCTCTCTCTCTCTTCTCTCTCTGTAGGAATTTTAGGATACCCAATGGTAAGACAATTCTCTGTCTCTCTCTCTCTGTCTTTTTTCTCTACCCAATGGTAAGACAATACTCTCTCTCTCTCTCTCTCTCTCTCTCTCTCTCTCTCTCTCTCTCTCTCTCTCTCTTTCTCTCTAGTTTTTCAATATGAAAAGTCATCAGTCACTTCTGACACTCGTTCTGTTCTTCATCCCTTCTTATCAAGTGGTTCTCATACTTGCCATTCCTTCTGGGTATTAACATGGCATCACGCACCAAGAAGGAATGTTGTGGTTCTTTCCCACCAATATCGTATCACCTTTTTGGCCTTTTTTCAAGCCCCGAAACGCAGGTCAATAATCCTTGGATGTTTGTGTGTTCTGAATCCTCTATTTTCTAGACTGATGGATGACTTTTTGCTTAGTTATAGAAATTTTCCTCTTAATATTTTTATACCACGTAGTTTCAAGTACTTCAGCACTATGCTGTCTTGGGCATTATATTTTATTTTTGCAAAATCTACATTTATATTTATATATATATATATATATATATATATATATATATATATATATATATATATATATATATATATATATAATGTATATATATGTATATTGTTTTATTCTTCATTGTTTCTTGTTATAAGATCAAGATTCTTCATTGTTTCTTATCATAAGATCAAGATTCTTCATTGTTTCTTGTTATAAGATCAAGATTCTTCATTGTTTCTTATCATAAGATCAGGATTCTTCATTGTTTCTTGCTATAAGATCAAGATTCTTCATTGTTTCTTGTGAAAAGATCAAGATTCTTCATTGTTTCTTGTTAAAAGATCAAGATTCTTCATTGTTTCTTGTTATAAGATCAAGATTCTTCATTGTTTCTTATCATAAGATCAAGATTCTTCATATAAGATCAAGAATCTTCATTGTTTCTTATCATAAGATCAAGATTCTTCATTGTTTCTTGTTATAAGATCAAGATTCTTCATTGTTTCTTATCATAAGATCAAGAATCTTCATTGTTTCTTGTTATAAGATCAAGATTCTTCATTGTTTCTTGTTCTTGTTATAAGATCAAGATTCTTCATTATTTCTCGGTATAAGATCAAGATTCTTCATTGTTTCTTGTTATAAGATCAAGAGTCTTCATTGTTTCTCGGTATAAGATCAAGATTCTTCATTGTTTCTTGTCATAAGATCAAGATTCTTCATTGTTTCTTATCATAAGATCAAGAATCTTCATTGTTTCTTGTCATAAGATCAAGAATCTTCATTGTTTCTTGTCATAAAATCAAAGACGCAGCAAACGGCGACTTGCAGAATCATCACTCAGCCCTCGAAGACCAAACTTGATCATCATTGTAATTAAACGAAAATAATCAAATCGCGTTATCTCCCCATCAAAAGACACAATTTAATTAATTCACTCACGAAAACACATCACCGAGTTTTCTCTCTCATTCCAAAATCGAGAATCGGAGCGAAAAATCATTGACCAATTTTTGTGCCTGATATTCTCATATCATCCCGGAAAAATCCTTTTCAGTCCGTTTTTATCAAAGTTCAGATCTTCATTAAACCTCTCATTATCGCTTCCCGTCTTTTTTTAATACTGTTGAGTTTTTCTGGTTTGTTTTTGCTAATTACCCTTCTTGCTCACAGGGAACACGCCGGTGGAAGATGTGGATGGGTTTGAACTCGAGGCCATCCTATTAGTCGAAGCAAAATCAGGCTGTTTATACATAAATAAATACGTCTTTTTTTAGTTTTCTGAAAAGAAACCTATTGTGTCTGTTTTGTCTGTCCGTCCGCACTTTTTTCTGACCGCATTTTTTATGTCCGCCCTCAGATCTTATAAACTACTGAGGCTAGAGGGCTCCAAATTGGCATGTTGATCATCCACCCTCCAATCATCAAACATACCAAATTGCAGCCCTCTATCCTCAGCAGTGTTTATTTTTTTAAGGTTAAATTTAGCCGTAGTCGTGCTTCTGGCAACGATATAGAATGGGCCACCACCTGCCCATGGTTAAAGTTTCAAGGACCGCGGCTCATACAGCATTATACCGAGACTACCGAAAGATAGATCTGTTTTCGGTGGCCTTGATTATACGCTGTACAGAAAACTTTTACTTTTTTCCTTCTTTGTTAATTGTATTTATTGAATACCTTAATTTCAACATTAAATATCTATGTAAATACTTCGGAACATACGCTTATTTGATCTAGGTAGCTGTTATAAACATGTTCTGTCATAAAGTATTTTTTATCACCGTTCCTATACATATTTCTATCCCATGGCCTATTCACCTGCTTAGAAAATATAATAATAGCAAATATTACACATTATTCGCATACCTTACATGTTTCAAGGCTACGTAATATTTCATATCACTGTAAAGGCCCTAATTCTTTTTCTGGTAACTCTCCTTTTTACGTTTTTTTTTACTACTTAGCAAACATTACAATATCAAGAATTACATAGTATCTGTCTTAACTTTCTGGTGAATAATATACTATAAAAACAAGAATTGCATGCTATGTAGATTCCGAGGTAAAATTTGCATACCACGGAGATTCCTTTCTAAAGCTACACAGTCTACAGAAGTGTAAGGCACGTCAGAGCAGAGGTGTGCACACAGTTTCTAATACTGACTTTCTGGAGGTTATACACAGTTATATAATACTGACTTTCTGGGGGTTATACACAGTTATAATACTGACTTTCTGAAGGTTATACACAGTTATAATACTGACTTTCTGAAGGTTATACACAGTTATAATGCTGACTTTCTGGAGGTTATACACAGCTATATTACTGACTTTCTGAAAGTTACAGTTATAATACTGACTTTCTGAAAGTTATATAGTTATAATACTGACTTTCGGAAGGTTATACACAGTTATAATAATGACTTCCTGAAAGTTATAGTTATAATACTGACTTTCTGAAAGTTATACACAGTTATAATGCTGACTCTCTGAAGGTTATTCACAGTTATAACACTGACTTTCTGAAGGTTATACACAGTTATAATACTGACTTTCTGAAGGTTATACATAGTTATAATACTGACTTACTGGAGGTTATACACAGTTATAATACTGACTTTCTGAAGGTTATACACAGTTGTAATACTGACTTTCTGAAAGTTATAGTTATAATACTGACTTTCTGAAAGTTATATAGTTATAATACTGACTTTCTGAAGGTTATACACAGTTATAATAATGACTTCCTGAAAGTTATAGTTATAATACTGACTTTCTGAAAGTTAAACACAGTTATAATACTGACTTTCTGAAGATTATACAATTTCTAATACTGACTTTTTGAAGGTTAGACACGATCGAAGTCCATTGCAGCCTTGGGGAAAGGTTATGTGGGAAGGGGAGAGACGAGAAGTATTCTGAATTCGTATGCAAATATCTCTGACTGTTTTCTGGTCCGAAATCGTGACAATAAAATTCCCTTTTTCTCATTTCTGTTCCAATTATCAGTTTTCCTTTTTTCTGTTCCTTCGTTAATTGAAAAAGGGGGGAGACGGTGAATAGTTTTTCGCTGTGTGCCTTATTCCCTTTTTGTTTTCTGGAATGAGGTTGCCAGTCCCATACCTTACCCACCTACCTGCAATCCACCACAGTCAACTAACAACCAATTACAATTCCACTTCTTAGGTCAACAGTGCACAGCTGAATTTTTTCAGACAATGCCCTTAGCCATTTTCGCTAAGGCCGGGATCAATCCCGTGAGTCTTGGTGGCGAGCGAGAGCTGATAACCGCTGCACCACTTTTATGATATAGAGACTGAGACGGGCAAAGTTGCCCAAAACAAATGAATGAATAACCACAGGGTTGTTGGTTTTCATTTCTTGATTGAGAAAGTATGACTGATTACAGAAGGGATGATAGGAGAAGAGCAGTGTGGGTTTACTTAAGAAGTAAGAGTGCGTTCAGTGTTACCAGTGATGACTAAGCTATTCCTGAAAGAGACAGAGACTATTCGGGAAATACAAAAGAAAGAAGAGAATTCCACGCTCTGGACATAAATGTATCTGTAGATGGTCAAACCAGTCTACTACACAAGAAGAATGAGAGAATCGACGGAGATCCTCTTGAGAGCGGTGACAAAAATAATATTCGTAAAACTAGCGGAGGACGGCAGTGACCTTACAGCATAGGAGCATTGACCTTACAACATAGGATGTATTCATCCCGTGACAAATTCAACCTGTATTCCAGATATGATCCGTAAATTAGTCAATAAATCCTATTAAAGATTGCTACGTAAGAAGTCCTTTGTAGTTCTTTGGAAGCTCATCATTTCTGAGTTTTATAAGAAATCCTAAAATAAGGGGCCAACTCTAAGTCTGTAAACATTATCTGATTACCTCTGCATGCAGTTTTCATATTTCTTTGTAGTTCTTTCATAATAATTTAGTTGACTAATCCTTCCATAACACCGTGTAATGGCGGTATCATAATTTACAAGACAAATTTGGGTTTATACGATATCTTTGAGAATGCAAACATTGTTTGATTAAGTTTCTGAAAGACTTTATATTGTGCCGGCTTTGTCTGTCCGTCCGCACTTTATTCTGACCGCCCTTTTATCTGGCCGCACTTTTTCTTTCCGCACTTTTTCTGTCCTTCCTCAGATCTTAAAAACTACTGAGGCTATAGGGCTGCAAATTGGTATGTTGATCATCCATCCTCCAATCATCAAACATACCAAATTGTAGCCCTGTAGCCTCAGTAGTTTTTATTTTATTTAAGGTTAAAATTAGCCATAATCGTGCATCTGGCAACGATATAGGATAGACCACCACCGGGCCGTGGTTAAGGTTTCATGGGCCGCGGCTCATACAGCATTATACCTATACCACCGAAAGATAGATCTATTTTCGGTGGCCGTGATTATACCCTGTAGCGACTGTACAGAAAACTCGATTGCGCCGAAGAAACTTCCGGGCATTTTTTTACTTGTTATGTTTGAGTACTTTTTACTGCATTGAATTGGCACAATGGCATTTATTCGTAACAAAAGAACTTTAGATTTATGCTATGACTGTATATATGCATAACTTTGCTTACGTTCACGGTTATTTGAATATGTATGTATATGTGTATGTATGTACTGTATGTATGCATGTTTGTATTTATAACTACAAGAGGACCCTGCAAATTCAGAGAAACAATGAAGTAAAATTCTGTTTTGAAATTACACATCATTATTATTATTATTATTATTATTATTATTATTATTATTATTATTATTATTATTATTATTATTGATTTTGTATAAGGTCCACAATAATATATCAATAGAATGTGAGACTTTATAAAAATGCATAAAAAGCTTTCGAACCCTATCCTGGGTTCATCTTCAGTCTGAAGGTGAACCCAGGATAGGGTTCTCGAAAGCTTTTTATACATTTTTATAAAGTCTCACATTCTATTGATGTAATAATGTGGACCTTATAAAAAATTACTCCTGTTCTCGGCAGTGAAAGTTTTACACAATGTTATTATTATTATTATTATTATTATTATTATTATTTATTATTATTATTATTATTATCGATTCAAAATGAGCAAAAGCTCGCAAATTAGGCTTTTTATAAAAGGCAAGTCTCTTGCAAGCGCTCTTTTGCACAATATGTGTGAAAAAAATTAAATTCATACAAATAACATATAGAATTATCACTGAGCTATAATTAGTTTTATTGTAAAAAAAAGGAAATGCATAGATTCATCTTAACATAGAAACGTGTGTAGAATAATATATAAAATATCATGCCCAAATACACAAAAAAAATGAACCAGGACTGAAATACACAAAAATAACAAATAAAAACAAAGAGCGTTGAAATTTAGAACGATGCAGTTTCACTGTAAAACCGAAAGCGTGGACGAAGGTAAACGACCAATTCTGATTTTATTTCTGTTTTTCTTCTTCTCCTACATTTGTTTGCTGAGGAGACTTTCGGGCTAATGGAATACGTCCACACCACCTACAGTTACTTGGAAGAGGATCTCCGGGTCACAGGGGGGAAAAGGAGAGACTCTAATTAGACTGACGTATTTTCGTCTCTTGGGCAGCAGAAAAAATGTTTGGAAATGTGAGGAAAAAGATTTCATATTTTTTCACGTCTCTCCTGTTTTTGTGTGGAAAGATTTTCAGTAAGGGTTGTTGGGAATTTCCCCCAGGTGTCCTTCAGTAGCCCAGAACCGAGGAACCGAACGAAAAAGGGTGGTTGAATTAGATTTCATATTTTTTCCACGTCTCTCCTATTTTTGTTTGGAAAGATTTTCAATAAGAGTTTTTGGGAATTTCCCACTGGTGTCCTTCAGTAGCCCAGAACCGAGGAACCAAACGAAAGAGGGTTGTTGAAGGAAGAGGGGTGGATTATAATAGAAAGATGCCATAGAGTCACAAAAACACAGAAGGGAAAAGAGAGTTCCAAAGTCAGACTGTGAAAAAATATTCTTTGAAAAAGTTCCTCCAATAAATATTATTCGGAATTTACCCAGGTGTCCGTCAGTAGCCCAGAACCGAAGAGACCAAACGAAAGGGTGGTTAAAGGAAGAGAGATGGAATATAACACAGAAAGATGCCACATAGTAAAAAAAACACAGAGGAGAAAGAGAATTCCAAAGTCAGACTGTGAAAAAACATTCTTTGAAAAAGTTCCCCAATAAATTTTATTCTGAATTTACCCAGGTGTCCGTCAGTAGCCCAGAACCGAAGAGACCACACGAAAAAGGGAAGTTAAATGAAGGGAAAGATGCCACAGTCACAAAAACACAGAAGGAGAAAGATAGAATTCCAAAGACAAATGCTTTAATGTTCATTTTCACTGTGAAATCAACCTCACGCGTCCTTTACTCATTTTCATTACAGAGTGTAGATAAAAATATGCAAATTATTTGGAAATGACATGACGGAAGTGCAAAATAAATTAGATACAGTTCAGTGGGCACCAGTGGAATTATATGTCAGGAACAAAGGAATTTATAATTAACAACTAATGGCAAAATTTCACAGATGAATGCCGCTTATATATCCCAATTAAAGTGTGGAATTCACTCAATGAATTATCGTTCTGTTACCCGGCCCCCTGCCGTACGTTCTGTTTTAGGAAATTTTGGGGGGATGAAGCTGCGAGCCCTGAACCATTCTCTGAATTGTTGCCACCTACCGTAGAGATTCTAAAAACGGAAGGCATTTTCCCGAGACGTAGCCGAGTACTGGGACCTTTCCCTGAAGAAAGCGGGACGCCATATCTTAAAACCAACCATAAAATTTTCTTGAAAATAATCTCATTAAGTTTCCCACACCCAAATTATTAGGTATCAATGAAATCTAACCGTATCCAACCTAACCAAACCTAACCTAACCTAACCTAACCTAGAGGCATGACAAAAAAACCGGGGCTGGTGCAGTACTATCATGGATCTCAGGAATTTGCAAACGGAACCTCATTTGGTTAAGAAAAGTGCGCTAACCACTAATACTACTATTGATATCGATATGAACAGCTTTTTATTTTTGAAGATTGAGGATTAAGCTTTTTTGGAAGTAAAGTTACCGTTTAGGCTTTAGTTTGTATGCATATTAATGCATAATACATAAGTGCCTTCATGTTGAATTCGTTTGCGTATAAAACTGTTGCATTTTTGCATGAGCGTTAATTATTATGATTATGAATACTGAAGAGTATTTATAAACAGTAGGATTGAAAAGACTCTTCATTCTTTGCAAAACTGGTTCTAAAAATTTATATATATATATATATATATATATATATATATATATATATATATATATATATATATATATTATATATATATATATATATATATATATATATATATATATATATATATATATATATATATATATATATATATATATATATATATATATATATATATATATATATATATATATATATATATATATATATATATATATATATATATATATATATATATACATATATACACACACACACCATCACTATCACCACCACCACCATAAGAATTCTCACCCCCTCGTTGCAGTAATTTCCACCACTCCCGAACCGATTCTCACCGAATTCTATCAGATCGTCTCTCTCTCTCTCTCTCTCTCTCTCTCTCTCTCTCTCTCTCTCTCTCTCTCTCTCTCTCCCGCGCACCCACCTCCCTCCTCTCGATTCTCGTAAGCCTCCGAAACGTGATTTCTTAACACCCCGGGCCAGAATCTCCTCGTCCCCTAAATTTTCCCCCGAG
>NC_089763.1:35790277-35800277 GCF_040412425.1 Macrobrachium rosenbergii | reverse complement strand
CGAGAGAGAGAGAGAGAGAGAGAGAGAGAGAGAGAGAGAGAGAGAGAGAGAGAGGAAGAAATTCAGATAATGGACACGGTGCAGAGGACGGAAAAGAATTAATTTCTATTCCGTATTTTTAAATGACTTTCATTTCGGATGGAGAAACGCCGCAGACAAAGAGTGGACTCGAATAAATGGTGGAAAATCTGTGTTTTTCTATATTTTTGGAGGAATGGAGATATATATTATGAGAGAAACAGTACAGAAATTATTGTGGTTCTGTATTTATGTAACGGATTTGTTTATTGGAGAATGCTGATATATATCATGAGAGAAAATAATACAAAAATTATTGTAATTATGCAACAACATGTGTTTTTTTATCGATTTTGTTATTTTTAAATGATTTTCATTTCAATTGCATTCGAATAAATGGGTGGAATATCTATAAATTTCTGTATTTTTGGAGGAATTCAGATCCATATAACATGTATTTTTAATCGAATTACTATTACGACTTTCGCAAAAATAATACAAAAGTTTTCATTTTCATGTATCTTTGTAACTTGTATTTTTAATCGAATTACCAGTAAGGTTTCGGGTATATAAGAAAAAATACAAAAATTGTGATGATTCTGTATCTATGTAATCTGTATTTCGTAATCGAATTGCCAGTAATGTTTTAGATATATAAGAAAATGAGAAAAGATAAAATGTAGTTTGTATTTTTTAATCGAATTATTATTAAGTTTTCATATATAAAATAATAAGAAGAAATAATAAAAAAATTATGATTCTGTATTTACGTAACTTGTATTTCTCTATCGAATTACATGTAAGATTTCAGATATATAAGAAAATAATAAATACAACAGTTATGATTCTGTAATTTATGTAATTTGTATTTCTTTATCTAAAATTTCAGATATATGAGAAAATACCATAATACAGAAGTTATTATGATTCTGTAATTATGATTTCAGATATATAAGAAAATAATAAATACAAAAGTTATGATTCTGTAATTTATGTAATTTGTATTTCTTTATCGAATTACCAGTAAAATTTCAGATATATGAGAAAATAATAATACAGAAGTTATTATGATTCTGTAATTATGTAACTTGTATTTCTCTATCGAATTACCAGTAAGATTTCAGATACATAAGAGAGCAAGGGATATAAAGCAAAAAATAATGTTTCTGTATTTTGTACTCTGATTTTTTAATCAAATTACAATTGAAATGCATTGGCCTCGGTTTTGGAAAACTCATATGACCTAAGGTTTCGGTAATTCAATATTTTCAACGGAATCCACAGTAAAGCACAACAAATATTGCAGCCTCTGTCATTCAGTAACTCAGAATTTTTCATTACGGGTAAAATACTCAACGAAAAATGAACATTTTCGAAAGAAAATTCGGGGAGAATTTTGCGGAGAAAAAGAAGCCATGAATACATGGAATTCTATTTTTATTTTCTTTTGCTTTTTTTTATCAAATAATATATTTTTACACTTATTTTTATATATATCCATTATGCGTGATGAATTCCTAAGGAATTTTTCGAGTAATTAGACCCACTGAATAAAATATCGAATATTGTAACATACTCGTTTCAATATTAGATACTAAAGTGTATCTGTGCGCTTAGCGGAGGAGATATTATCTGAACCTCTGAGCATAGTGTGTTGGCATGACCTCACGCTTTCTGCTCTGTGCAGGTTCGAATCCCGCCAGGAAATGAGATTCTTCATTTATTTTCCGTTCGGATTCAAGGCTTTCAGTCAAAAGTGAAGTCAAAGTCGAAAAGTTGAGTGAAGTTAAGTGGTAAGTTTGCCTGTTTTATATTATATATATATATATATATATATATATATATATATATATATATATATATATATATATATATATATATATATATATGTATGTATGTGTGTGTATGTATGTATATATATATATATATATATATATATATATATATATATATATATATATATATATATATATATATATATATATATATATATATGTATATATATATATATATATATATATATATATATATATATATATATATATAATATAAAAAGTAGCTAAGACGACATCGCACTTTTCACACTAAAATTCTGTCGGTTGAACTTCTAAACCATTTGGGAACACAGTCGGCATTCGTTCAGAAATAATAGCATTGCGCACGACATAAAATCCCCATTGTTAGCGGGTACAGGGTACCACAATAAAGCTATTGTCCCCATTTATTGCCAATGATAATAAACGTCTGCCTTTGCAAACAATTTATCCTTTTTCAATTTGGGCCGGCGATAAAAAATCAGGAGTGATAATCAGACTTGGAAATTTGGAGAGGGGGGGGGTTTTATCGAGTTCTTTTATTCGTTTTTATTTCGTTTTATCGTAATATTTTCTTTTATTTTATTTTCCCTGCAGTATTCAGTGTGAATTTGTTTGCAGTTGAATTACAGAGTTTTTGTAAGACGTAAGATATGTATATGTATGTATGTATGTATGTATATATATATATATATATATATATATATATATATATATATATATATATATATATATATATATATATATATATATATATATATATAGATAGATAGATAGATGTATTATCATATGTAATTCTCCTTGGATTGGGTCCAAAAGTTATAAAATTCCCGATTCCCAAAAGGCCTTCTACGATGAGGCTAGTATCCACATACCTCCTTCCTTTTACTGTACCTCTCTTCTTATTCTCTTTCTTCTATCTTACTTTCCACCCTCTTCTAATAATTGTTTCATTGTGCAACTGCTTTGAGGTTTTCCTCCTGTTACACCTGTCAAACCTTTCTACTAATCAATTTCCGTTTCAGCGCTGAATAACCTCATAGGACCCAGCGCTTGGCCTTGGGCCAGAATTCTATATTCCACATTCCAAAACATTTTTGGGGAGAAGAGAACGTTCCAGTGATTCCAGTATAAATTCAGAATCTATCAATATTATTTCACCTTTCAGTTTTCCCATGGCTGCAGTGGGATTGTCTAGAAAGTTCTAAAATCAACAGAGGAATCTAGATGTTGTTTTAGATTCGGTTTCCCCGCCGTCTAGGAATTGCAGGAGCCAAATTCGAATATAAAACGGAGAGGGAAAGTGGGTCTTTGGGAATGAAGGCAGGAATTAAATGCTTTAGGAAAGGATCGAAATTTTATGTTATCAGAGAAGAGAGGAAGTTCGTATTTCCGTAGTTTGAAAAGAAAATCATCAAATGAAATACTTTTTCGAAAATGGAAGAAATTCTGGAAAAATGGATGGAAAAATTGACGGATCAAGATGCAAAAAAAGATAATTTATATATTTGTAAAGGGGACAAAAAATTACCTCACGATAAAAAAAAAAAATTAAAACTGATGTATCAAAAAAAAAAAAAAAAAGGAATTTGTACTTGCAAGTTTTCCAAAAAAAAAAAAAAAGGAATTTGTACTTGCAAGTTTTCAGGAGGATTAAAAAAAAAATTTAATTATTAGGCTGAATCTGACTTAATGTTTTTATGGGGATTATAAAAAAATATTAATTATTAAAATAAAGAAAACAATCATTGTGCATGAACTAAGAAAATCGAAAACAAAAGCCCTAATGGAATTGTCTTGTTTGGAAAAAAAAAGACACTTGAAACCTTTTACTGGAAAATTCGAGTGCCTAGTCGAAAACAGGAAATGCTTTTTCGTGCAAATTTACTACGAGTGCATTATGGCAGGGGAAATAAAATTATATTCTCATGAATCAAAATAATATATTCAATTACAATGCTGGGATGCCTCTCATTAGACTATTCGCGACGCCAGATAACTTACTATCAATAAATATATCCTGTTCTGGAAATTATATTCTTATTAATTAAATATATTCAATTACAGTGCAAGGATGCCTCTTATTAGACTATTCGCGACGCCAGATAACTTACGATCAATCAGTATTATAAACTATTTCGAAGAAGCTAGAAAATATTATCCAGTGGGATTAAGACTCTCTTCTTTTCTTCCTTTTTTTCTAGAAGAATGTTTGCCCCAATAATAATAATAATAATAATATAATAATAATAATTTTTTTTTATCACAGTCATCCTATTCGACTGGGTGGTTTTTATAGTGTGGGGTTCCGGGTTGCATCCTGCCTCCTTAGGAGTCCATCACTTTTCTCACTGTGTGCGCTGTTTCTAGTAGCACACTCTTCTGCATGAGTCCTGGAGCTACTTCGGCATCTAGTTTTTCCAGATTCCTTCTCAGGGATCCTGGGATCGTGCCTGGTGTTCCTATGATTATGGGTACAATTTCCACTGACATATCCCATATCCTTCTTATTTCGGTTTTCAGGTCTTGATACTTATTATTATTATTATTATTATTATTATTATTATTATTATTATTATTATTATTATTATGATGATATTGGTTCAACAAGAATGTTTTCCTCAGTAGTAGTAATAATAATAATAATAATAATAATAATAATAATAATAATAATAATGGTTCCACAAGAATGTTTATCACATCAACAACAACAATAATAATAATAATAATAATAATAATAATAATAATAATAATAATAATAATAATAATAATAATAATAATCTCCCATTTAAGCTAGACCTATTAGTTATCCTGTCAGGAATTTAAAAACAAAAAAAAAGCACCGAAATTGAAAAACTTACTAAAACCAGCCATTATAAAAAAAAAACGAAACTATTATCACTGAAAAAAAAAAACTACATAAAAAACACATGAAGATCTAAAGAATTATGGCGGGTCCTTAATTTCGACAGTGTCAAAATTAAAAAAAAATATATAGTCTATATCATAAAGACGAGGGGAGATAGAAGAGGGTAATATATCAGACCTTTTTCATTTAAGTGTCAATTTTAGAACAAAAAAAAAAATCATCTCGGCGTTATGAGTTTCTTACGAAGCTAAGTCGTTATTAATACCGCTTATGTCAGTTGGCGATGGTGCCTGAAGAACAGTGAAAGATGGTGATGATGTTATAATGATTTTGATGGTGATGGAGGAATAGTGAATGTGATGTTGATGGTGACAATAATTTTTTTTTACAACGTCAAAAATATGATGAAGTTGAGAATAATGAGGATATCATGAAGGTTAAAATAATGATAACCATGACAATGATTTTTACGGTGATGATAATGATAGTGAGGACAGTGATATTTACAATATTACAATGATGAGGGCGATGATAGTTACAATGATGACAAAGAATAATGGGATGATGAAATCATTATTTCAAAATAATAATGAATTTCAGAATAATGACGATATAATGGAGGTTAAAATAATGATAGTGATGATCATGACAGTGATATTACAGTGATGAGGACGATGATAGTTATAATGTTGACAAAGCAAAAAGGGATCTCATATCACTCCTTTGCGAGGCGTGATGCTATGTCGATATAGAAAAACTATTGGGAAAGAATGGCAACAACGAGGACCATCTGGCAATAAGTGGTGGAGAGGAAACTCAGAGAAAGAGAGAGAGAGAACGTCTAAGATTATAATAATAAACTTTTGAAAGACATCTAAGAAAATTAAGGATTAGAGATAGATAGATATGTAGATAAATCGAGAGAGAGAGAGAGAGAGAGAGAGGTCTAAAATTATAATAATAAACTATTGAAAGGACAAAAAATTTTCCGGAAATTAAGAATGAGAGAGAGAGAGAGATAGCTAGATAAATCAAGAGAGAGAGAGAGAGAGAAATCTAAAGTCATAATAATAAACTAATGAAAGGACAAACATTTCTCCGAAAATTAAGAATTAGAGAGAGAGAGAGAGAGAGAGAGAAGATGAAAAAGACAAAAAGAAAAAAAAAGAATGAAAGAAAGGTCAGAGGGACAAACAAACACAAACACACACACACACACACACACACACACACACACACACTGTCACAAAGACAGAATAAGATACGGTGTAAAAAAAAAGAGACAGGAATTGAAAGAAGACGAGAGAGAGATGAGAGAGGAAAAAGATAGAGACAGAGAGAAAAAGAGAGAGAGAGAAAATCTCCTGACACAAACGGCAGCATTTCCATGACCTCGAATTCGGGGAGAAAAGCTTCAAAGGAAGGAACAGGTCGTTGGGTCCCGCAGGCAAACTTGAAAAACGCTGAGGGCACGAGGAACCCGGATTCCTTTCATTCGGGAATTCTTCATTAGAGCTCTCTCTCTCTCTCTCTCTCTCTCTCTCTCTCTCTCTCTCTCTCTCTCTCTCTCTCTCTCTCCTTTTCCAAAAGAGAAAAAGTCCCATATCTTGTCATCTGTTATCAAGAAAGGCCCCCTCTCTCTCTCTCTCTCTCTCTCTCTCTCTCTCTCTTTTCCAAAAGAGAAAAAAGTCCCATATTTTGTCATCTGTTATCAAGAAAGGCCCCTTCCTTCTCTCTCTCTCTCTCTCTCTCTCTCTCTCTCTCTCTCTCTCTCTCTCTCTCTCTTCCAAAAAGAAAAAAAGCCCCTTTTGTCAAAAAATAAAAAAAGCCCCATGTCTTGTCATCAGTTATAAACACAAAGCAGGCCTCTCTCTCTCTCTCTCTCTCTCTCTCTCTCTCTCTCTCTCTCTCTCTCTTTAACGAAAGAAACATAAATTTACGCACAAGGTGCATCTTAAAACTACTGTAGTTATCGAGATCTAGTTTTGATGATCCAAAGAGAAAATGGACATGGAGTGGTAATGAGCCTTCCCTCTCTCTCTCTCTCTCTCTCTCTCTCTCTCTCTCTCTCTCTCTCTCTCTCTCTCTCTCTCTCATCGAAGGAAGGAGGAAAACGTTAGTTTAAAGTAGGATAGTTAAAATCTATCCTGGTTACCGAAGAAAAGGAAAGAAAATTAACTAAGACAAGAGCCATCTCATGAAATTTAAAGAATTACTTTAGTTCCCGTGATTCTCGTCCAATCAATCCAACAGAAAACGGATTACGATATTTCATCAATAAGACACACTCTCCATACTGTAGAACTCTCTCTCTCTCTCTCTCTCTCTCTCTCTCTCTCTCTCTCTCTCTCTCTCTCTCTCTTTGTAACCCACTGCGAATAATCAATGATAGTCACGTGAGCTTCAGTCTCCTGGCATTCGTTAATGGACACCCTTCCAAGCAGCGACCGAACCCGATAATAAACGTCAATTATACGCCATAAAAAAATTATGTCTTCCAGTGCCAAATCCCACTACGTTAAAGGACCCTCGATGTGTACCACATGCATTGGTCAGAATTTGGAAGGGTGACCGTCTATGGTCATTGCAATACAACGTAAAATATTTATATTTAGACATTTTAAACACACCTCAGGAATCTGATGTGAGGGGCCATGGGTCACAATGAGGAGAGATAAGATTTTCATGAACAAGAGAGAAGACGTATATATATATATATATATATATATATATATATATATATATATATATATATATATAGAGAGAGAGAGAGAGAGAGAGAGAGAGAGAGAGAGAGAGAGAGAGAGAGAGCGTCATCGGAATCAAAACTTTTCACAGATATAGGAATACAGTCATGCTAACCTGTTAAATTCACATACAGATAAATAGATTCACATGGACAGATAAATTCACAAACAGACAGATTCAGAAATAAGTAGCCAGACAACGAGACAGATAAACAAACAGGCAGGTAGACAGACAGACAGATAAACAGACTGACAGACAAAGACAGGCAGCCAGCCAAATCGAAAGCTTCATAACCAGGCCTCGCACAAATTCTAAACTCCGGAAGCGTCGTCGTTGAATATACCTTCTATTCTCATCTCCCAGCGGCAAACACTTGCGTCCCCCTGCGTTTGACAGCATCTGTTCGTCGGCTAGAGAAGAAGACGAAGAAGAAGAGGAGAGAGAGAGAGAGGTTTATAGATGCTGTTCAAGTTTCTTTGCTACTGCCAATATCGCCGAAGGTTTTTCTGTCCTTGATATTGTAAAATGTGGATTTTATTTAATTATGTTTTATAACTATTTAAGAAAACTCGTGATATTGTCTGTTTTGTAAGTTGAGAGAGAGAGAGAGAGAGAGAAAGTAAGAAAACTCGTGGTATTGCCTGTTTTGTAAATTGAGAGAGCGAGAGAGAGAGAGAGAAAGAAATAAGAAAACTCGTGACGTTGCCTGTTTTGTAAGTTGAGAGAGAGAGAGAGAGAAAGAAATTTGCTCGACAATTATCCCCCACACGGCGAAGAAACTTCAGGGGAACTTCGCGGATGTCAAGACGTTGTCGTAAGATGCTATTGTCTTTCTCTTTGACTTCAAACAGAATGAGGAGGCGGTTCTGTTACCTTCCGTTATCTTCTGTTACCTTCTGTTGCCTTCAACGACATCTAGTAGGAAATGTTTGAAGTGCTTTTCTGAGGCTCCTTGGTGACTGGTAATGACATGGCAGTTCTCTGAACGAGGATTCATCCACGGTTTAAAATTACGTTACGTGTGTGAATTTATTCCTTCATTAGCTAATTCCTAATAATTATAATAACCACAATGCCCTCTTGACTTCTCGAACTCTCCACACTTTTTGGATACGCTTGTCACCACAACGCCTTAGATCCAAACGAAGGAATTTGAAGTCATTCTGATGATTGCTGCTCCGTTCTGATACTCGGCGGGATCGAATCTTGCTAGGGACATGAGAATTGCTTCATTTTTGGATCTAAGGCTTTGCAGTGACCAGCGTGTCCAAAAATTGTGAAGATAATTCGAGAAGTTTAGAGGGTACGGGTTATTACAAATATATATTGGTCTGGAAAAAACTGACCTGAAGATTCTATATATATATATATATATATATATATACACACATATATATATATATATATATATATATATATATATATATATATATATATATATATATATATATATATATATATATATATATAACACTGACAGCCCCAAGGTCCGCCCTACCGCTTTAAGCAATGAGATATGTTGTAAACATGATAATTGGCCCACTTACGCGAATTTTAACAGCCTTAGTAATAACAGACTATTACAAGGCACTGAGTGCTAAAAGTCATTGTAATTACTGCAGTCAATAACCAATTATAGATTGAGAAAAATGTTTGTGCATTTCTGCATATAACCTATTGTCACAGCTGAACCCAGTAGGCGTACTGTCTACTAAGCAATGATGGCCCAACTATCATTTCTTGTTGTATTTTTCATCCGTTTTTTCTGGTCTTCTCCCACGTATATTTTCACCAATTATTGTAGAACAAATTTCATAAATTACCCAGAGTATAATGATTTTTTTTGGCACTGACAAGTAGCCGATCTTTCGGTCAAAATAACTTTCTGCTTCCATCTACTAGCTTCTGCTTCAATCTGCTAGCGAACAGACAAAAATAGCAGACAGACAAACAGACAGAAACGTCAGAGAGACAGAAAAAGTCAAAAACAAAACAAGTAAAGCGACCCAAAGGCATACTTTCACTGTCCGAGTTAACGAGATATCATAAAATTAACTGTTATAAAATGTTATTCACAGACTCAGATAAGGAAAGTACCCCTTGTGTAACCAAAAACTGCAAAAAAAACATTTTTTCGCTTATTGAAGTCTTAGAGAAAACAAAGAAAGCTACCCAAAGCATATATTCATTGTATGAAGCAACGATATCATAAAATCATTTGTTATGAAATATCATTCCCAGACCGGGACAAGGAATGTACCCCTTGTGTAACCAAAACTTGCATAAATTTTTTTTCCTCCTCTGTAAAAGATTTAAAAGAAAGACAAAGAAAGCCACCCGAGTCATACCTTCCTTGTCTGAGGTAACAACATACCATAGCATCAAGTGTTATAAAATGATATTCACAGCCCCAGATAAGGAAGGTACCCCTTGTGTAACTAAAACTTGCAAAAAAGAATTTTTTTTTTTTTTTTTGCTTGTGAAAGATAAAAAAAAAAACTACCCAAAGCATACCCTCCTTATCTGAGGTAATGACATATCAAAACATCAA
>NC_089763.1:35685277-35785277 GCF_040412425.1 Macrobrachium rosenbergii | reverse complement strand
CTAAGGCTCTCAGCAGCGTGCCTTCGGCCCCTAGCTAGGTGCAAACCCTTTCGTTCCTTGTACTGTACCTCTTTTCATATTCTCTCTTCCATCTTACTTTCCACCCTTCCTAGCAATTGATTTATAGTGCAACTGCTCTGAGGTTTTCCTCCTGTTACACCTTTCAAACCTTTTACTGCCAATTTCTGTCCCAGAGCTGAATGATCTCAGCGCTTGGCCTTTGGACTAAATTTTGTATTCAATTCACCTCCTCCAGCGTTTTAAATTGCATCACGGAAGACGCCTAATTCCTGCCTGATATCATCCTCAGACAAAATCAGCAGCAGCGTCTTCAGGGCTCAAACTAGGTGATTTTTCGAGGATCAGATCCGGTGCTCTCCATTTCATCAAGAATCATAATAGCCACTTTTACTAGGATCAAATTGGGGGCTACTTCAAAGATCCAGTTCATTTGAGATAACACCCAGTTTGATCTTTGAGGAAAAACCTAATTTGATCCTTGAAGAAGCGCCTAATTTATTTATTCCTTGAAGAACCACACAACCTGATCCCTGAAGAAGCGCCTAATGTGATCCTTGAGAGCTTCTTCAAGGATTAAATTGGATGCTTCTTCAAGGCTCCAATTAAGCCATTCCTCAAAACTCCTATTAGCCCATTCCTCAAGGCGCCAATTAGCCCATTCCTCAAGGCGCCAATTAGCCCATTCCTCAAGGCTCCAATTAGTCCATTCCTCAAGGCTCCAATTAGGTGCTTCTCCAAGGTCAAAGTTAACACACCGCGCAACCTCAAACCCATACCTAGCCCAGGCTGGGACGTACCTCCCTCCCCAGCCCCCCATTTCCCTTCTTATTCAACCGATTCGTCAACTTATTTCTTCTCGTCAGGCGCTAATTCCTTCCCCCGGGATCGATACCGAAGGTTATTTTTGGGGGACAAATTGTTCCGCCTCCGGCTGGTTTTACGACTCTCTAAGTGTTTTCAAATACATGTTAATTTACGAGTCGCCATTACTCTTTTGGCTAGGAAGGGAATTATGGCGTCCCGGAAGTGACGTACGGTCTTTTCAGAACGAGGAGGGCTGAGGCCCGGGGGTTTTTGGGGGTGGGGGCCGGCGGCTTAATGCCCCGGTATTTTCTAGTAGGTGCTGGTGTTTCGCTTACGCTTTTAGGGAAGTTTGGGTCTCTCTCTCTCTCTCTCTCTCTCTCTCTCTCTCTCGTTAGTAGGAAGAAGTCTACCGTGAATGCTTGATACACATCTCTCTCTCTCTCTCTCTCTCTCTCTCTCTCTCTCTCTCTCTCTCTCTCTCTCTCTCTCTCTCTCTCTACGCAGTAGGAAGTCTGCAAAGAACACTTGATAAACATCTCTCTCTCTCTCTCTCTCTCTCTCTCTCTCTCTCTCTCTCTCTCTCTCTCTCTCTCATGCAACAGAAAGCCTCTAGAAAAGACCCAATAAAATTGTACATTATTTCCTAAAATCTTATTGAATAAGCTCTCTCTCTCTCTCTCTCTCTCTCTCTCTCTCTCTCTCTCTCTCTCTCTCTCTCTCTTAGTAGGAAGAAGTCTACAAAGAATGCTTGATAAACATCTCTCTCTCTCTCTCTCTCTCTCTCTCTCTCTCTCTCTCTCTCTCTCTCTCTCTCTCTCTCTCTCTCTCAGTAGGAAGTCTGCAAAGAACACTTGATAAACATCTCTCTCTCTCTCTCTCTCTCTCTCTCTCTCTCTCTCTCTCTCTCTCTCTCTCTCTCTCTCTCATGCAACAGAAAGCCTCTAGAAAAGACCCAATAAAATTGTACATTATTTCCTAAAAATTTTATTGAATAAGCTCTCTCTCTCTCTCTCTCTCTCTCTCTCTCTCTCTCTCTCTCTCTCTCTCTCTCTCTCTCTCTCTCTCTCTCTGCACATCAAAGGCTATGACTGTGTATGTGTTCGCAGTATATCTCGAGAAGATTCTGTTCGCCCACTCTTGAGTTATCTTAACAGCACAAACATGCACTTACACACACACACACTTTACAGGTAGGGAATTTCCAAGTGACGGTTCTTGCACATCCAAAATCAGTGGAAATACTTATTCTCGCACGGCACGTGTCCTTGACAGAATGTCTTGTGTGTGTGTGTGTGTGTTTTGTGTGTGACTGAACGGCTTTCCGTGACCAGAAATAACCGCAGGAGCGCTGCCCCCGCTAGCATTTAGAGACGGGAATAGAATGTTTCCATAAAAGTGACGCATCGTTTTTGTTTACGGTTGGAGCTGTTGAGTAAACAATGTCCGAAAGGCTTTATTTAGTTATTATGTATTGTGTATTGTATACTTCGAAAGTTGATCGTCGTTTGTTTGTAAACAATTACATAAACATCGAGCACAATCCGACAGATAAATGAGTAAAAATTAAATGTAAATTAAATGATTAACAGAAACACACGTATATATATATATATATATATATATATATATATATATATATATATATATATATATATGTCTAAGTATATATATTGTATATATATACATATATGTATATGTATATGTATACATATATACAGGGTATATTATATATATATATAAATATATATTCCCTATTCTCATAACTTCGTTCCATTCTTATACAAAACCTGCTAAAAAGGTTACTTCCTACTTGAGCAAAATGCAGCGATTTTCAGAGATAATTGAATCATTTCGTGGAGAAGCCCTTCGGAAGGAGCCATTTTAGAAAATTGGGGGAAGGGTTACATCAAGATGATCTCATCCAATTCTGTCGTTAACTTTAATAAGAACTGTACCAGAGAGGAAGTCAGGCCTTGACACACACACACACACACACACACACACACACACACACAGTATTAGAGGGTAGTTGTAATTTTCGTGGCTAAAGAAATAAATATAAAAATGAATAATAATATTTGCTTTCCAAACAGTTCCCTCTACGTTGGCAAAATATATGACCTCTGACCTCTACGTATGACCTTGACCTAGACGTTACTCAGTACATCGACCCTTACTTATAGAGGAAAGTCCAACTTTGTTAACTAAAGAAGTGACAAATTCCTATATGACCTTTGGCCTTTTGATATGACCTTGACCTAGATGTCACTCTGTATATTGATACTTACTTATAGGGGATAGGTCAACTTTGTTAGCTAAAGAAACAAATGAATAAGTAAATAAACGTTAAGATTTGTTTGTGTAACACGGTGCCCTAAACAATGGCAAATTCCTATATGACCTTTGACCTTCAGGTATGACCTTGACCTAGAAATCACTCTGTGCATTTTTACTAACTTTTAAATGGAAGTTCAACTTCATTTACTATGAAGCAAATAATAAAATAATAAGATTTTTTGTGAAACAGTACCCTCTAAGATGGTAAATTTCATGACCTTTGACCTTGAGGTATGACCTTGACCTAAACGTCCCTCTACACAAAACTATTTTCAGAAAAAATTCAGGTAAGCAGAAAGCCAAACACTACATCCCCCCCCCCTCCCCAGGGGGAATACAAACCAGTGGTAATAATAATAATAATAATAATAATAATAATAATAATAATAATAATAATAATAATAAATTTCTTGGTAATAATAATAATAATAATAATAATAATATCTCTTACAGTGCCTCTTGGTAATAATAATAATAATACCTCTGACAGTGGCTCTTGGTAATAATAATAATAATATCTCTTATAATGTCTCCTGGTAATAATAATAATACTAATGATAATAATAATTGATAATAATTATAGTATATCTCACAATGTCTCTTAGAAGTAATAATAATAATAATAATAATAATAATAATAATAATAATAATAATAATAATAATAATAATAATATCTCTTACAACGCCTCTTGGTAATAATAATAATGAAAATATCCCTGACAGTGTCTCTTGGTAATAATAATAATAATAATAATAATAACAATAATATCTCTTACAATGTCTCTTGCTAATAACAATAATAATATCTCTTACAACGTCTCTTACGATACTCTTCCTCCTCCGTGAGACAATGCCCCCCTCCCTTATCGATCCGATCTCGTTTATCCTTCCAGCTGGCCGGAGGCGGAGGAGGAAGGACCACCCGAATTTTCGTGACTGTCCTGCTGACAGCCACGCTGATATATACCATTACCCTTAATGGACTGGCCGGCCCTGGAGTAGGTAAGTGGAAGGAATGTAAGGAAGAAGCAGGGGGGAGAGAGAGAGAGAGAGAGAGAGAGAGAGAGAGAGAGAGAGAGAGAGAGAGAGAGAGAGAGGAAATGAAAAGGAGAGAGAATAAGAAAATTAAAAGGAGAGAGAGAGAGACTAAATGAAAAGGAGAGAGAATAAGGAAATGAAAAGGAGAGAGAGAGAGAGAGAATAAGAAAATGAAAAGGTGAGAAAGAGAGAGAGAGAGAGAGAGAGAGAGAAAATGAAAAGAAGAGAGAGAGAGAGAGAGACGAAATGAAAAGGAGAGAAAATAAGGAAACAAATTTAGCAATGATACCCACAAAACAGAGAGAGAGAGAGAGAGAGAGAGAGAGAGAGAGAGAGAGAGAGACTGATATTTGCAATAAAGGAAAGCAGAGGTCCTATATACACTAACAACAAAAAAAAGGAAAAACAACATCGTAATCACAACATATTAATCACAACAAATGGAAAACCTTGCTATTTGCCTAATGCATTTTATACGTTGACAGGGAAAACTGATTGTATTCTGAAATTGGATATGGCATAAATTTTCAATCATCACTTTTTTTAATACAGAGAGAGAGAGAGAGAGAGAGAGAGAGAGCGATCAAATGTCACTTCGTGTTTTCAATAAACCCTATTTGATTTAACAAGTTGCGTTCGCGTATACAATGGAAAGTAGGCTTTTGATCTGACAAATGGCATCATCAATCTGCTTTTCAGAATTATCAGAGTGAGGTCAGTAGATTCGAGTGGATATATATATATATATATATATATATATATATATATATATATATATATATATATATATAGATAGATAGAGATATATATATATATATATAAAGACTTGTATTGATAAGTATAAAAAAAAAATTGTGAGGAATCACGAAAAGTTATGAAGTCTTGAGACTCATAATAATAAATTTATATACCTGGGAACAGTAAGCTCTAGTTATTTTCCTAATCAGCTCGTTCATTTATGAATTTATTAAATTTATGTCTCGTATATTTGCAGGTCCATTCAAACAGTCGACAGGCAACGTGTCAGACAAGTTCTTCACCTGTATCACACCTGCCGGATTCACCTTCTCTATTTGGTCCATTATTTATATCAGCCTCGTCCTAATTATCATCTACGGTAAGTATCGTCTTTGTGATTTATGAAATTGAGTGAATACGATATATATGAGTTTATGAGGATCTGGTCGGGACTTGGATAGGCAACCAGTAATGGAAAGCAGTTCTAGAGATGACGTTTAGAGGTCATTAAAGTAGCATTTGTATTGTTTCTCGAATTTTGCTGAATTCAGCAAATTTTGTGCCGTCTTTTATTTGTAAAGTCAAAAATAGTTTGTAGTGTTTCGTTCAGCTATTTCATTGGATTGTGGAAGTTGTAAAAAAAGTGCTTGTCGTCTTTTAAACTCTGGAGTTGTAAAACCTGTCTTTCAAAAGTAGTAGTCATTGTAGTGTTGTAATGTTTCTCGAATTCTGCCGGTTCAGCAAATTTTAACACATCTGAGGCAGTCATTAAATAATGCTTTTATGTTTCTAGAATTTTGCCATCACAAATTTTAGCCTCCATGGAATGTCCAAAAGACATGGAAGACTGAACCAGCATGGGCCTGTGGAGGTCATTATAAAAATTATTTGCAATGTTGCCCGAATTCTCCTGAATTCAGCAAATTTTAACCAGTCTTTTATGGCGTGAGGAAGTCATTATAAAAATTACTTGTAGTGTTTCTTGAATATTGCTGAATCAACGCATTTTGAACTGTTATGGCCTGTGGCTCATTATAAAAATTATTTGCTATGGGACGCCCTGAATTATTTAACAACGCCACGGGTTGTTCCCGAATTCTGCCGGATTCAGCAAACTCTAACACATCTACCACCCCCCAACCCCCCCAGCCATCACCCTCCTGTTCCGCAAAGTGGAAGACGAACCAGCATGGGGAGCCGGTGGCGCCATCTCCGCCTTCATGCTGACGCTGTTCGTGAATCTCAACCTGAACGTCGGGTGGCTTTCCGATAAGGACTGAGCCACGGGTTAAAGCCATCACTGTCGAATGCGCTGACTTCACCGCCATTTCTCGAACCTAAGGTATAGATTATAAGTCACTTTCCGATAAGTCTGAGAATTTAAGTTTTACTGTCGAATAGCTGACTTATTTCTCGAACGAAGGTAGATTATAATAATAATAATAATAATAATAATCTTTATTTCGGCTCAGGGCCATATACAGTGGTGGTCCTTGGGATAGATGTCAGAGAGTTGAAATTAGACAAAAACGGGAGAGTCAGAGAATTTAAGGTTTTACTGTCGAATGGCTGACTTGTTCCCGGAGGTAGATTTTTAATTATCCCTAGGATAGACGTCAGAGAGTACGAATTATACAAAATCAGGACAGCCAGAAGATTTGACAAAATCTTCTCGCATCACTTATTTTTGTAAATGTGGAAAGGCACAACCAACCCTATTTCATGGAATATCATATATAAGCCCCTAGGAAGAGCCAAATAGAAATATCCATTATTCAATATCGGTTAGAAACAGAATAGAAAATCTTCTCGCATCACTTATTTTGCTTAAAAGTTGAAAGGCACAACCAACCTTCTTGTAGGGAATATCCTATATAAATCATTAGGAAAACCCCACTGAAAATATCGACTATGCAATATCGGTCAGAAACAGGATAACTGACGGCTTTTCCTTTACAGCTTCGCGCGCGCAGCGTCGTCTCTCCTGACGAAGTCGAAGCTCGATTTCTGGTGCGGGATCCTGTCCATCAACGGGATGGGATTCTACGTCACTTGGACCATACTGGCCGCGCTGCTCAACCTCACCATATTCTTCAAGTACGAGGTTGGTGGAAAATAGTTGGCAAAAATGAGTCACTTGTCTGTGACTAGTTGACCTTGGCCCTGACTACTTGGCCTTGACTTACTTTTCGAGGTCACAAGCGTTGACTTTTCAATAAGGTGAACCTTGATCTGCTGAAACTGTGATCTGACAAATGTTGTAGATATGGTTGCGTTAATTTGCAAAAACATGTTAGTATTTTATTCATGGACTTAGAAATAGGTCAAGGTTCACCATACGGAAGAGTACTAGTATTTGACCTAGTAAAATAAATCAAGGTTAGTCATAGGAAATAATAATAGTCTCTGACCTTGAAAAATAGGTCAAGGTTTATTGTGTGGAAAGTAATAGCTTCTGACCTTGAAAAATAAGTCAAGGTTCATTATTTGTTAAAGTAATAGCTTCTGATCTTGAAAAATAGGTCAAGGTTCATCATAAGGAAAAGCAATAGCCTCTGACCTTAAAAAATAGTCAAGGTCACCCATATTTGAGGTAATAGTAAATAAAAATTTGTTTCAGATTGAGCTGGACGGCAACGGAATCTGCCTGGGAGTCCTCATCTTCCTCCTGGTGGTGCTCATCGCATGGTTCATTCTCGAGAACTCCCTCCTCAGGATGTTTTCGAACCCCCTCGTCACTCATTATGCCGGTAGGTCTCCGCATGGTTTTTCTGCTTTAGTTATTGGGATTAGGCTGCTTGCCAGACCTTTGCCCTTGCTCTTGGCTCATTCTTTTGGTTTTGCTAGGTCTCTTTGACCTTCTCTTGACTTATTCTTTGGTTTCTCAGGCCCTTAACGACGTTGCTAGTGAGTTATTCTTTTGTTTTCTCTAGTTCTCCTTGACCTTGCTCTTGACTTATTTTTTTTTGGTTTCTCTAGGTCTCCTTGACCTTGCTCTTGACTTATTTTGTTGGTTTCTCTTGGTCTCCTTGACCTTGCTCCTGACTTATTTTTTTGGTTTCTCTAGCTCTCCTTGACGTTGCTCTTGACTTATTCTTTGGTTTCTCTTGATCCTTTTGACCTTGCCCTTAATTTATATTTTGGGCTTCTCAGGGTCCTAATTGTGACCTCTTGCCCTTCACACAACAAAAGATGTGGCGTTTTACAGCGGTTAAATTTTCAAACATTTTGCAATTGCTGATGATTTTTCAAACATTTTTTTAATAATTGCTGATGAATTTTCTCACATTTCATCATTGCTGGTGAGCTTCCTAATATTTTTTTTATAATTGCTGATGAATTTTCTAACATAATAAATGCTGATGAATTTCCTAACATTTAATCATTGCTGATGAATTTCTTAACATTTAATCATTGCTGATGAATTTCCTAACATTTAATCATTGCTGATGAATTTCCTAACATTTAATCATTGCTGATGAATTTCCTGACATTTTTTGTAAATGCTGATAAATTTCCTAACATTTAATCACTGCTGATGAATTTACTACATTTAATCATTGCTGATGAATTTCCTGACATTTTTTATAAGTGCTGACGAATTTCATAAATATTTTTTTTATAATTGCTGATGAATTTGTAAACATTTATACAGTTGCTGAAAGTTTTAAACATTTTAACTGATAAGAGATGAGAATGCTTTAACAATTGATCAATTTGTAAAAATTTTTCTATATAATTGCTAATAAAGTTCCAAATATTTTTTTATAACTGCTGAAAGTTTTAACATTTTCAAATTAATGAGAGCTGTAACATTTTTTTGTACAGCTGATGAAGTTTTAAACATTTCAACATAATTCATGAAATTTTAACATCTGATAATACTGCATAGCACTTCAATAATTACATTAAAATTAAAACTTACTGAATTAAGATACCTAAATATTTTAGCAACCGAAGGAATTTGAAACAGCAAGTGAAATTGTTTCTCTCATGACGTCAGAATTGCAAAAAAAATAAATGTCACTAAAAATCCTGAAAGAATTCCGAAAGAATTCTTGGAGGAATTCTTGAAATAACACGCACAATGACCGTGACAATCACGATTTCGTAATAAACCAGGCCAACGAATTCGTGTCATTCGTGTACGTATTTTATAACTCGGTATCTTATCCACAAAACCGGTACTTCTGTTATAAAACGGCCTGTTATATTAGGGCAATAAAGATAAATCATTCTATGTAAGTTACAATTGACAGGTAAATTTAACGTACATAAAGTGTAGCAATTTTCAGTAATGTGGTTACATAACATCATGCTGGTTTTATTGCACCACTGGTGCTCAGTTGTTGAGTTCGAGTTTAATAGTTTTGAGTTTGAGTTCAGTGTAGTCTTGTGTTTGAATTCAGGAGTCTTGTGCCTGGGTTCAGTATAGTGTTGCATTTTGAGTTCAGCCCTCTTGCGTTTTAATTCAGTAGTCTTGCGTTTGTATTAAATTTTCCTGCCTTTGAGTTCAGCAGACGTGTTTGAGTTCAGTAGTTTTATGTCTGAGTTTGGTAGTCTTGCATATTGAGTTCAGCACTCCTGCGTTTGCGTTCAATATTCTTGTCTTTGAGTTCAGTAGTATTGTGTTTAAATATACTAGTCATGCATTTTAATTCAATAGCCTTGTGTTTGAATTCAATAGTCCTGCATTTGAGTTAAGCTGTTTTGTGTTTGGATTCAATAGTCTTGAGTTTGAGTTCTGTAGTTTTCCATTTGAGTTCAGCAGTCTTGTCCATTAGTTCGATAGCCTTGAGTTTAAATTCAACAGTCGTGTGTTATGTTTGAGTTCAGCAGTTCAGTACTCTTGCCTTTGAATTCAATAGTCCTGTGTCTGAATTCAGTTCGAGTCCAGTAGTCTTGTGTTTGAGTTCACTTTCTTGAGGACACCGTCAAACACACTTTATATTATTTATTTAAGATGTTATCTTTCATTTCCTTGCTTGAGATTTTTATGTTAAATTTATTTTTATCTTCCTCATTTTCAACAACCAGTTAACATACAACAACAACATTTGCATAAATCCCATAGCCGGTTGACGGAAAATGTATGCGAATGTATATTATATACATTTATAGAGCGAATGTATTATGCAGCAACAGAGCGCTGGGCTTTTTAATGCAATTTACAACCTCGAGCGCTTAAGAAATCTCTTAAAAAGTCCATTTTCCCCTTCTCGTCTAAGTGGTTCCGTACTTTCATCCTTTTGCTGGTCATTTTATAACAAAAGCAAAAATTATAGGAGGGAGTATGAATTATGTGTATAGATACACACACATAGATATAATATATACATATATATGCATAAATAAATATATATGTGCATGTATTTGTAATATATATATACACTTACACCACTGTGGATTTCTTCACCATTTAAGTGACTGGTGCTGTGAGATTTTTATGGATTATTATTATTATTATTCCAAAGTCGTCATCTGGGCAATGGCGGGGATGCACAGTAAACAAAAGAACATCGCAAGTGGAGAGGTCGTCGCTCTCATCATAACGAACATGACGGCAGCCGCCGTGATGCTCGTGGCCAGGATAGGGTTCCTGATCTACAGGAATAGGATCAACAAGCTATACTGTGAACCGGCTATCGAAGACACAAGGGTCAAACCGGTCAAATACTGAAGGATCAGATTTGACAGATAAGACAATCCGAGCCGAATGTTGGGGATTCCTTGTATATATATATATATATATATATATATATATATATATATATATATATGTACATGTGTTATATGTGTGTGTGTGTGTGTGTGTGTATGTATGTATACACATGCATATTTTTCAAGAGTTAAGATGCAGTGATCCAAATGTTGGTGTTCCTCTGTGGATGTGTATATATAAATATATATATATATATATATATATATATATATATATATATATATATATATATATATATATATATATATATATATATATATATATATATATATATATATATATAAGTCCTTCTCATATTTGTATTTCCATGCAGTGCATATATGTATGAACACCTGTATGTATGTATGTATGTATATGAATACTGTACATGCAAAAGAACGCACAAATGCCAGTGTAATGCCTTAATTTTTAAGAATAAAAATTCAGAATTCTTAAGACTGAATAAACTGTACTATGTCCGCAAGAAGCAAACGTGATTCATACACATTGCTAAGTACAAACTAACGCTTATTTTTTAAGTATGTATATACACGTCCGTATGTGTTTGTATGTGATAGTGTTTCCTTGTTGTATGTGATAAAAAAAATTTCCTGAAACTCGTGTTTGGTCCGTTTGCCATTGAGCTATCGAAAGATCGACCTGGCACCATGCTTTCCGGAAAGATGTATTACGTAACCGATAGAAGCTGTTGTAATGACGTAACGTGACGTCACGCACGATGTTTGTAACATTAAAAAAAATAAATAAATAAAAACGATCTTTTTTGGTATCTTCATCTTAGTCAAATATTCAATTATTATTAGAATATTCCTAAATAAAATATTTTCAATATTAGAATAGGAAATTTTTATCAATGTTCAAATATTTTGGAATTCTCTTAATGCTTCTGTTTTCCTGATTTATACCCTGCATTCCTTAGCATTTACGCTCCTATATTTCAATGTTTTGTTTCCCCTTCTACTCTCTCAACCGGGCCACTGGCTCAAACCTATCCCTTTCTATACTAAGATAAGATCATGAATAAAATAACCCTTAATTTTTAATTCAATTATTTTTTTTCTGTGATATTTTCTTTACGTAAGATAAATTATCTGGAGGTTTTGTGTTAACATACACAAATAATGTATAGGGGACTGTTTAGAATGTGAACTGTATGTTTTATAACAATGTTTTCTAAGTTCCATATTTCAATGAATGTTATATGATGTATACATTTATGGGGTAAATCAGTGTACTGTCAAAGAAAGTGTATGAATAAATTGTTGTATATAATATTTTCTTTTATTATCCCAGTGATATACAATTTAAAGTATAATGTATACTGTATAATATATATATATATATATATATATATATATATATATATATATATATATGTGTGTGTGTGTGTGTGTATATATATATATATATAATATATATATATATATATATATATATATATATATATATATATATATATATATATATATATATATATATATATATATATATATATATATATATATATATATATATATATATATATATATATATATATATATATATATATATTATATGTAGGTATATATATATATATATATATATATATTATATATAAATATATATATATATATATATATATATATATATAATATATATATGGATATAGATATATATATACATATATATATATATATATATATATATATATATATATATATATATATATATCAAACGCCCCTCACAGAACATGAAACGTAAAACCAAACCCGTGAAGATTTCATGGAATCAAATGCAACAAACAGCAGCAAACAGCACCAGCACCAACAACGCTTGTGAAACAAACAAAGCCGGAGAACTGCGGAAGGGCGAATGGAAATGCGAGAATGACGGATAACGGGAGGGGGAAGGAAAAAACAAAGCCTGGTCAATAGCCAAGGGGAAGAGGTAAATAGGGAAGAAGAGGAGAACAAAGGCTATCGATGAAAATGTTAACGGACAGGCAGGCAAGGGGGGGTGGGAGCTGGTCTTGCAAACAGACAGGCAGATTGATAAATAAAGAGAGACAGAGAGAGAGAGGAGCTTATGACTAGAGAATGCAAGGATAGACCGATAGAGCTGATGGAAGAGACTGCAGATAGTAGGAGAAGTGGCTAGTTTGGGCTTTACCTGTGAAACAGCTCCCCTACTCGATCTATTTTTGCTTTTCGTTGAGTTTGTTAAACAGTTTCTCTGTGGTACCATATGCGAGAGAAAGAGAGAGAGAGGGTGATCGAAGGGGAATAGACGTCAAACACATCAACGTATACTCAAGAACAGAAGAATACGGGAAGATGGATAAACAGAGAGTGAGAGAAACTGAATAGAGCAACAGAATCGAAGGAAATTAAAAATTTCTACTATATCCCAAAACAGGATGGGATCTTGGCCACTTACTTTGTCATCATTTCGCGTGTTTTTACTAATGTATCTCGACATATACAAATTACATTGAAGCACTGTTTTCGCAGTATACTACGTTATAATCTGTGAGGAAAGATCAGAGACCTAAATGGTAATATAATCGGGAAAGACATTTATATGAAAATCGTTGGCATTTTTCAATTTTAAATGGAGCCTAGACTGATGATAACGAGGACAACGCAAGCTTGGACAGAAACTAGGCTTATGCCCACTGAACTTCTCTCTTCAAGAGACATTGTATTGCTTGGCCTTAGTCTAACTCCATTTTCAAGCCAGATTACTCTCTATCAGTAGTTTATATTGAATCATCATATCCAAGGCAGGTAAATGTGTCCAGAAAGAAATAAACTGTGCCGTCTGTTGTATATACAATATCTGAACATGACGGGTAAAGTAATCTATTCAAGCAACGCGTTTTTGAAAGTTCGATCAACAAGATTGGTTGAACTTAGTGGACCAAATATGACTCTGCAAATCAACACATTAATTCTTCGAATCCTCGTGTGTAACTTCACTCAAAATAAAGTATTGCAACAGCCTAATATCTTTCTGATAATAGCCTATAAATAGCATTGGCAACTTTCTCCTGAGCCAACAACGCCAAACTCGAAGCAACTTCCATTCTCCTAATTCAGCTGGATTTTTCGTTTTACTCTGATATTGTAGCAATGTGTTACTAAATTAAAGGATGTTGCTGTAATAAACTACTTCTAAGGTTATCAGCATCTGGGTCTATTACAGTTTGCTTCGAAGTGACATTTGTAAACATTCGTCCAAGGAAGTCCACCACAGTCTTTGTAACATTTCAGTTGTGATTTACGTCAAATCTCTCTCTCTCTCTCTCTCTCTCTCTCTCTCTCTCTCTCTCTCTCTCTCTCTCTCTCTCTCTCTCTCTCTCTCTCTCGGCATTTTGTTTGTGAATGGTATGTACATCCATCGAAGTCATTTGTTAGGGGGTTCAAGCGAGCCACACCAATATCCTGGTTGATCTCGGAGAGCAATAGGCCTAATGCAACATGGTCGCACACTTTCTATGCAACGTATTTATACTTCTTGCTTTTCTCTTTTGTCGTGTCTATCTACATACGGTTGCTTTGTTGGTGTTAAGCTACCAAGCCAAGTCTCGTATCGAAAATATATACTTTCTGCCAATGATCTGCCAAATAGACCTAATGATCGTCGAACAGGGGTGGAATTTCACGCAAAAAAAAAAAAAAGTTTCCTTTACCATATTTCCATCAGCTACCCGCTAAATTACATTTTCATCAACTAATTCACATGGCCAAACTTAACATGTACGAAAACATAGCCAAAAATATTATAATTCAGTCCATTTCCTACATAAATACTATAAAATTTGAACATACCTACGTCAATTCCATCTAAGCCTGCCTCTGGAAACGTTGCCATCAGCTCGGGGATACACCGGTAAATAGATGTTTCTAAAGCAATTTTTTTGATACGATTAATATTTGGAGTTCCACAGGGCTGGAATCCCTCGTATTCTTTTACAGATATAGATGCTTCCGCTTCAGTTGTCCACTACACTGTTACTGTTTTCTTCAGTGGATACAAACACAAGCATAAGTCACGAGTTCAGGCCTCGACTGAATGTAAACAAGTGAACAAACGCTTGTAATAGTTATTATAGTTATCACTTTAACTTAAATAAGGTTTCTTTAGCAATTTCCTCTGAAGTTGTTGGTGTGAAACGATCCAGCAAGAATAGTCTAAAAGTAAATCCTTTCTTTTTTCTTTATTGTTTTAACGCTGGTGTTGAAATCGGTTCTAAAAATTGAAGAAAAGCGGTAAATGCTTATCTTCAATTTTTAGAACCGATTTCAACAACAGCGTTAAAACAATAAAGAAAAAAGAAGGGATTTACTTTTAGGCTATTCTTGTTACATCGTTTCACACAACAACTTCAGAGGACATTGCTAAAGAAACTTTATTTAAAAAAGTGATAACTATTACAAGTGTTTATTTACATTCAGTCGTGGAAGAATCTTGGTGTAGGCCTATTCCATCGCTGATGTTGGAAGACCCGATGTTTTCCTTTTTCGCAACTTTTCAGAAGTGGTTAGTGTGAAACGGCATAGCAAGAACAGTGTGAATGAGTAAGTACTTTTTAATTATTATCTTAACGCTGCTGTTAAGATCAATAGTAATCTGTAAGGAGTATCGTGATGTAGGCCTATTCTGTCACAGGTTCAAGACTCGCTGCTTCATTTTGTTCATCGCATGTTTAATATTTCCTAGTATCTTTCTTATGTTACGTGCGCCTTAAGTGCATTTAAGTAGCGGCTCCCCATCTCTTGCAACATAGGACAGGGCAAGATAGATATGTAAGTGCATTATTTGGCTTTGTGACTAGCAATGAGTAACCTGGTACCCCAACCATCACTCTCCCCCGCCATTTTTGTGTAGGACGTTGGATCATGACTGTTTGTTACTTATTTCTTGTTGTTTGTAGTTATGGGAAGTAAAACACAAATCCTACCCAGGCTGATTAGCCTACAGCTGCATAAAAGCTTGGTGGTAGCTGCAGACGGCCATAGGCCTACTTGCCAAGCTGTAGACTACGTGGATTACATACCAGGGGATCTGGGGGTCAGAGTCCAAACGCCGTTAGTTTATCTTGCAATGTATCATTTGGTGCATAAAACAGTTTCATCCCAGTAGTGGCTAGATAGCTAGCTGGGAGCCCCTACTTAGCCTACAGCAGCGTACAGGCTAGGTAGTCAAGAGAGAGCTAGCTTGTTGGCTACCTATCATGCCTTTTGTGTTGCTGCCATTGCCTACTTCGGCAACTACAATCTAATTTTTGTGGGTTGTATTAGCTCCTTAAGTAACATTGTGACACCATATGCCCAAGGTTAATTCTATCAAAAGGCTACTGAGCAACTGTTTCTTCAGGTTAGGTTAGGATGTATTCCTGTATGCAACTTTGGCATAGATCAGTGGTTCTCAATCTTTTTTCAGTGATGGCACCCTAACTAACGTAATCATTACCGTGGCACCCCTTCTTCACCATCCCACCATATCGCATGGATTAACTTCCTATTTAATGGATAAAATTATTCATACTCAGACCAAAATCAGCATAGGCTACAGTACATGTAGAAATATACAAACAAAGAGCATATCAGAAGAATTAGATAAACATGGAGTAGACTCGGTGATGAAAATTATATGAAGACTTCTGCAAACCTTTTTTTTTTCTTTCACAAATCTTCATTGAAATGATCTAACCAAGACAAAATTCATGACAATCTTGCGGCACCCCTAGGCACTATCTGTGGCACCCAGTTTGAGAATCACTGGCATAGATGTTAAAATGTGTGAAGATGTGCATCTATAACATTACTTCAATCTTTACATAAAATCTGGATATTTATTCAGTCTGAAAGGCACCAGTAAATAAGAAAAAGCTGGGAACTCATTTTTATAAATCTAGTGAATGCTAATGTACATGTTGACCTGGAAATGTGTATATGCCCCTTCCTTGTGAGTTCAAAAGCAAGAGCCTTATTAGATGCTATAAAACCTGGAGCCTTGCTGGCATAAGGCCATCTTAATTTGACAACAAGACCATATCCTTGAAAAAGTAGACTTTATGTGCTGATTGCCTTTCAGTCAGTTATAGTAACCCTATTAATACCTTGAATGCAGTACAGTTTTCAGTTACCTGGAGTTTTCCATTAAATACAAGCAGTAATTACTACACGGATTTCATGTTTTCCTGTTAAATTTTTCATTGGCCCACTTCCTCAACCTTTTTTCCATTTATATGCATGAGTATATTTCAAATTTACTTTATAAGGAATATGAAAACCACAAAAATCATGGTTTTTAGAGGAAAAAGGTATAGAAAAGTTATATCTGGGCTATTACTAAGTAAGGAAATAATATATATATAGAAATTTTCATGTCACCAATAAAGGTTTATCAGGAATCCAATGGATTCACCTTTGCTTTATCTGAAAAAAAATTATCTTCATCACTTACCAGGAATTTCAGTTCATAACAGTTTCAAATAAGTTTGCCAACTATAGAACACTTTTTATTATATTTATTTCTGAAAGTATAAGGCAAAGGTTGTTAATTTTTACTAAATTGATAATTACTTTATCAAATGCGTTTTTATAGTGCTTGATATAACAGCACTTTTATCAGCACGATAATCACTTACCACATCCCCTGGTGGATAGATGGAAGCATGACTGATTGGATTGCTCTTGGATTTTGCCAGGTGTGACATACAGTGATAACTGCCAGTATGTGGCCAGTAACCACTGGTACAGATTCTGTACCATGACCTGCAGCCAAGACCTCTGTAACAGACCCAGGTTGGGTTTTGTTCTGGTGTTGTTGATGGTACTTCATGAGCTCTTTTAGTTCTTACTAGTGGGCAGTGGCGAGCATCAAAGTGGATAATTGAAATAAAGGCAAAAGCTATGTTTATTTTGTATTTGTCTTTGGTTCTAACTTCAGAAGTGACTCAAAACTTCATCAGTGTGATGTCAGGAGTGACCTTAACCTCACAACATTCTTCTCGGGGACAGGTTTCTCCTTCCTGATATGCATCTCACTGAAGCTAGGGTTAACTAGAGGAAGGTGCGAGATAGTTTAGATAGGGAAATCATCAGAAAGGGAAGTATAGAACGAGTTAGATAGTGGAGCAGGCCCACCCCATACTCAGGTGAGCACCATTTTAGCATCCTTTACAGATGCTCGGTCCCTTAACATTAGCAAGGTCTCTGTAGTTATGACGTCTGAACTTCAGCGATATCGTCTTCAGACTCACAGCTGTCTTGGAAAGGGCTGGGTCCCAGTTATACACGCTAGCTGAAGCCCAAGTCATTGAGTTGAGTAGGGGCCCAGTCAGTCGACTTTTACCACAACTTGAGTACCACCATCCTCCGTGGGCCACGTTAGTGAATGTAGCACAGTTCCCCACTGAAAAACAATAAGGATAACGGTTAGTAAATATTCTGGGGTCAGTTTACTTCTTCCTAATAAACACCACATTCTTTGGAAGCTTGAATCTCAAGTTAATGGCCCCTGTGGCCTTGTTCCATATGAATAGGTTTCATCTACTGAATAGTAATAACAATAATAAAGCTAGTTGCCTCCCTTGTTTTGGAAACTACAGAAGAAAACATAACTTATTTTTAAGCGCAATTGATGCCCCCCAACAGAAATACCCGGCAACATGGTACAGAGATTGAAGCTAAAGTCTTACTTAGACTGTACTTACGTATGAATTTATCATTGTCTCTGTCACTTGTGGAGAAGTAGCAGTCGTTGTTAGTCAGTAGGTTATCCGGCATGGTGCTGTCAATCTGGTAACCATCGAGGGTGAGCTTGTAACTGAAATTTAAGTAATGTGAAATTAAGTAACACTGGAGAACCTTATTGAAAATCTGAGGCACAGCACATATTATATTTTTATGGATAAATGACGTTATCGTTAACATCTGTCGGTGATGAGAAAAACGTACTTGTTCTCCTCGTTGTCCACTCTGAAGGTGTGATATTCTGCGAACTTCTCGAAACCAGTGAAGTTTGAGGCTTCGAATCTTAGGGATGTCGGGTAGTAGGACGTCAGCAGGTGGAGGAAGTCCAATCCTGTAAATAATGAAGGATACAATTGCCAGTAGAGGCTGTGTTGTTGTAAGACAGTAGGATGGCCTACTAGAGCTCTTTAAGAGTCAATTTCAGGTTCTCAGTTCTCGTGGTTCTTATGATTTTAAGTAATATCCACACAGACACATTATATATATATATATATATATATATATATATATATATATATATATATATATATATATATATATATATATATATGTGTGTGTGTGTGTGTGTGTGTGTGTGTGTGTGTGTATCTGGCTCTGCCAGTGTATCAAATCTAGGAGGAATTAGTTAGGATCCTGACTGGGAGAAAACATACACATTATTTATATATATATATATATATATATATATATATATATATATATATATATATATATATATAATGTGTATGTTTTGCCCTGGCCAGGATTCTAACTAATTCATTCTGGATTTGATACAGTGCCAGGCAATCAGCTTATCCATTTGCTTATCAACTTTGATAGCTGAATGGATAAATCAACAGTCTACCCTTATATCTAGCCCAAAAGCACCTACGTTCGAATCCCAGCCAAGCCAGATACACCCGCCAGTTATAATCCCTTTCGGGTGTAGGTTATTCCCAAGGTGGAGTGAAGTCTGTGCTAAAGGATGTTTAAAGGATATTAAAGGATACTGACCCATCCAGTATTCCCCAGGGGGTTTTCCAATACCGATCATGTAGTCGTTCCAAGGGAGGTTAAAGTTCACGGGGTTGACCTGAGGCGCCCTGTTCAAGAAGACGGTCCAGCCTCCACCATCTGTTTCGAGATCACATAGCACTTGGAGCTTGGTGTCGTCCCTGGGGAATGTATTAAGGATATTTAAATGAATTTGCCACTATAATTTCCTTAGCGTACCTTTGTTAGACTCTGATTTTGACTTGTTAAATGTCCTCCGTTAGAATCTGATTTCATCTTGTTCAGTGCCCTGCGTTAGAATCAGATTTTAACTTGTTAGACCTCCATTAGAATCCTATGTTACCTTGTTAAGTATCCTTCATTAGAATGCAGTTTTAACATGTTAAATGTCCGTCATTAGAATCTGATTTTAACTTGGTAGTTGTCATTCATTAAAATTCGATTTTAACTTGAATCTTCTTCATTAGAATCTGATTTTAACTTGTTAAATGTCCTTCGTTAGAATTTTATTTTAACTTGAATCGCCTTTATTAGAACCTGATTTTAACTTGTTAAATGTCCTTCGTTAGAATCTGATTTTAACTTGTTGAATGTCCTTTATTAGAATCTGATTTTAACTTGTTAAATGTCCATTATTAGAATCTGATTTTAACTTGTTAAATTCCCTTCGTTAGAATCTGATTTTAACTTGTCAGCTATCCTTCATTAGAATCTGACTTTAACCTGTTAAATGTCCATTATTAGAATCTGATTTTAACTTGTTAAACTCCCTTCGTTAGAATCTGATTTTAACTTGTCAGCTATCCTTCATTAGAATCTGATTTTAACTTGTTAAATGTCCTTTATTAGAATCTGATTTAAACTTGTTAAATATCCTTCGTTAGAATCTGATTTTAACTTATTAGCCAACCTCCTTCGTTAGCATCTGATTTTAACTTATTAGCTGTCCTTCGTTAGAATCTGATTTTAACTTATTAGCTGTCCTTCGTTAGAATCTGATTTTAACTTGTTAAATGTCCTTCGTTATAATCTTATTTTAACTTGTTAAATATCCTTCATTACAAAATATGGTCTTTTCTATATTCCCCTGTTGAATTGTATTGTTAAAAATAACATGAGCATTTTTTCCTTAAATATAAATGTTCATTTTGGGGTGATATTGCTAGCAACCTCTCCTCGTAGCCTTGGCTGCGTATCCCCAGCGTCACCCAACTCTCTCTCTCTCTCTCTCTCTCTCTCTCTCTCTCTCTCTCTCTCTCTCTCTTGAATTACAAGGAATGTCTTACTGCATGGGGTAAATTGTGTAAACTCCGCTCTTTGCCAGTCCCTTCACTTGCAAGTCTGCGCAGTCCAAAGGTCTGAAATGAAATTGCAATCAGGGTTTAACAACAGCTGAAGAAAATGAGTGAATTTCAGAAAAAATAACAGTGATTGAAAATGATTGAATGTAAAGGAAATTATCTTCCGTAGGGGGTTAGTGCCGTCAGCGCACCTCATGGTGCAATGTGGGCATTACCTAAGGGTCTTTGCAGCGTTCCTTCGGCCCCTACAGCTGGGTCTTTGCAGAGTCGCTTCGGCCCTTACCTGCAGCCGCTCTCATTTCTTGGACTGAACCTCCGTTCATATTCTTTTTCTTCCGTCTGACTTTCCATCCTCTCTAAGAATTGTTTCCTAATGCAACCGCTTTGAGGTTTTCCTCCTTAAACCTTTAAAAGCTTCTTAAAACTCTCTGGTTACTTGGTTAAATCACTTGGTTAACGCAAGTTTCCCCCCTGAGGACGTCTTGCAATTGGAACTTCAAAAGTTCAAGCGAAGATGCAATTCACTACTACCCTAATGCTGTTCTCCGTGCATTTTAATACATTTTTATATATTTATTGATTTATTCATTTGTTTTTTCTTTTTAATAAGTGAGATCTCTTCTTTCTGTATTTCCCTTTACCTTCCCTTACTTCCTAGTGAGCACCATATTCTTTGGAAGCTTGAATTTCAAGTCAGTGCCCCCTTTGGTGGGCGTGTTCCATATGAATAGGGTTCATCTTCTGAATAATAATAATAATAATAATAATAAAGTACTATTGAAAGAAATCGCTGCGTCAGATATAAGGAAAATAGAGAAGACTCTATACAACATCAGTGCAGCTGAAGCAGCGATTTCTTTCAACAGCTCTTGTTTGAGAGAGGGTCTGTTGCCAATAAATAATAATAATGGGATACTTAGCTAATTCAGAGATACTTTATTAACTCAAGGGATACCTAATAAACAAAAAGGCCAAGAGTCCCACATTCGTAGAAAAAATTAACTCCATCCTTTTCCTGCAGTTGTTTGCGCAGGAAATCACCAAGGGTGCCCTTTCTTATTATCTCTGGGAGGTGCGGTTGCACTTCCTTTGGTGGACTGTGGCAATACTGTCGGCTTGTAACGGATGCTCATTCTGTGCTTGAGCATTTTGCTTTTCTTTTTTTTTTTCGGGGGGCGGGGCGTTTCTAATAGTTGCGCATTCTGTTCTCGCGCAATTTGCTGTTGCTTTGTTTTTCCTTTTGCGCTTGTAGACTCAGTTTCATCTTGAAACAGATAAAAAAGAGAGGGACTTTAGTAATAAGTCCACTGTATTCAAGTCATCTGATTTGATTTGAGTTTAACAGAATGGCTTGTAACAATTGTAACTAGACCCAGACCAACATACGCTTGCCCTTTGTCCTAAATTTTATATTCCATTCCTAGACCAACGTAGTACGTATGGGTACACTTTTACGGATGATGTCTACGCGTGTGCGTGCGTGCGCGTGCATTCTAGACCGATAACCAGAGCCAAAAACATTAAAAAATCGAACATTGCAACCTACACGTGAGCCGCAACGGCGAGATTAGCGATCATCCCCTCTCGATTCTTGATCTGCTCCTTGAGGCACTGGATTTTCTCCAGGGACGCGGCCTTCTTCTGCCTCAGAGACTCCACTTCCGCCTGCAACTGGTCGCGGGCTGCCAGCTTCTTCCGCGTCGCCTCCACGAGCTCCTTCTTCTTGGTCTCCAAGTCGGACCTGACTGCCACCTTCTCGTTGGTCTGTGTCTGGCATTTGGCGAGTTCTGTTCGTAAGAAGAAGTAGAGAGATGGCTTTTACTTCCCAACCGCTCTAAACAATTGTTTCTTCAGCATTATGTTCATCGCTGAGTGACATCATTAGTCTCAGCGCTTGGCCGTAGGGCTACATTTTATAGTCCAATTCCATGGTGAAATGGGGGTCCCCGTAGATTAGGCTTAGGATGTTAATGAGAACTGGTGACTTTGCTAAGTACTTTCTGTGATATAAGTCTATAGGGTTTGAAACTGAAGAATAATAAGAGATTAATATTTAGATTTTAGAGCAACAAGATGGGAAATGTTTAGGTCTGAGGAAAGCCCAGGTACATTGAGAGAGAGAGAGAGATTAAACACGTCTAGATTTCTCACCTTCAAATTTCAAAGCCTCCTCGGCCGTGTCTCTTTGTAAGAGAACCATGAGCTCCTTCATGTCTGGTGGATAAATAAAGAGAAATATGAAGATGATTTAATAGGTCTGTTTTATATCTAAATCAGGATTATTGAGACAAGATAGACGTTTATATTCAGTATTATGCGTTCAAAGGACTACTATAAGCAGATCTGTCTGAATTAGATTTCTGTATAATTTTATTGTGTGTATATATATATATATATATATATATATATATATATATATATATATATATATATATATATATATATATATATACACATAAAACACATACATCCCCTAAGTATGACAAGATGTTCAAAGCCAAACATAGGCCTAGTGTGGCCCTGTAGACTCGACAAACCAACAGAGGCGGTGATTTGCTCCACACGAAAGTGACATCTTGAAAAATAACTAAAAAATAAGAAAAAGATACTTGACCAAGGTAGGAATTTCATTATGTCTTTTGGGTGATTCTAGACTCTAGACCCACCTTCTCTGTTTTTCTGAAGTTCGTCCGTGATGTCTGAGAGAAATTGATCCATTGCTGAAAAAAAGAGGGAAAATTGGTAATTATTCAGTTTAGCCTGAGGATAGCTGCAACCCCTTTCGTTCCTTTTACTCTACCTTCGCCATTCATATTTGCATTCTTCCATCTTTCTGTCCACCCTCTCCTAACAATTGTTTCATGGTGCAACTGCTTTGAGGTTTTCCTTCGTTTTTCAAACCTTTCTACTCTCACTTTCCGTTTCAGCGCTGAATGTCCTCACAGGTCCCAGCACTTGGTCTTCGGCCTAAATTCTATACTGTATAATCTTCATCTTTCGAGGTAATTTTATAATCTTGAGAATTGTTTGCGTAGTTATTTCACAGCCAAAACATCATTGGGAATTGTTTCGAAAAGGAGCTTAGAATCTATCGAAAATGTATCAGATTTATTGCAAATTTATCCAATCTGTTGAAAATTCATCGAAAACACAGCTCAAGAAATCCCCTGAGACAACTGAGTAACAGTAAAAACAAAATATTGAAATCCAGTGATATCTTTTATTTACATTTCCAAACGATCCTTTGATATAAAGACGTGACGTTTATTTTAAACTGGCAATCTTTCTCCTATCAATTGGATTCCTCTCGGCTAATCAAAAGTTAAAATGGAATTTTGCCAGGCCAAATATTCGGAGAGTAATTGGAATCGTTTCGTCGCGTATATATATATTATATTATATTATATATTATATATATATATATATATATATATATATATATATATATATGTGTGTGTGTGTGTGTGTGTGTGTGTGTGTAGAATCTACTGGTCACTTTTACCAGACACATATGTAATTCTAATAGCCACAATGCCCTCTTAACTTCTCGAATTCTTCGCGCTTTTTTTTTGGATATGCTTGTAACTACGAAGCCGAAAGATCCAAACGGAAGAAATTGAAGAGCCTGTGATGGCCGATCGCAGGAAGCGAACCCACGTTACCTTAATCACAAGGAGGTCGCGTTGCCGACCTGACCACGAGAAGGATAAAAGCGCCAAGAATTCGAGAAGTTAAGAGGACATTGTGGCTATTAGAATTACATATATGTATATATACATACACACACATATACCAGGACAATAGTTTTGAAAACGAGCAAGCAAAATCACTTGTGGGGAAAGAAGATTAATAAATACAAAACTATACGAAATATTAGGAAGAAATCAGACACACACACACACACACACACAGCTGAAAAGTGACAGTTAAGTTTGTAGTACATCTTTTACATGGAAAACCAGACTAATAGGCCTAAGTGTCTAAACCTTACCGCCTCTCATTTCGGTGATGTTCAGCTGGTTTGACATAACTGTCGAGCAGATTTGTGCGTCGTCAATTTGACAGTCGCTGTCGAATGCCGTCACGCACATTACCGCAGACAGGAAGACTAATGCCGGAGACCACTCCATTTTCCTTGGCTTCGTTCACAGGTTGTCGAACCTTTGGGGGAGATTAGGAATGTGAAACTCACTTTTTAATAAGGTTTGTTGCAAGTTTCAGTAACTACGGAGATAAGAAAGCACTGGGGAATATTAAAACTAAGTGATTTTATAAAATCTTATGGAATTGTCTACTTATGCAGATCCAAGAGAAGTCTGTGTTACATTGAACTTAATGGAGAACGTTTCATATTATATATATATATATATATATATATATATATATATATATATATATATATATATATATATATATATATATATATATATATATATATATATGTATATATATATATATATATATATGTATATATATATATAATATACACATACATATATATACTTAAATATATGTATATATATGTATAAATACATACAAATATTAAGCCACAAATACCACTTAATATCGAATCCGCTCTGCCATGAGAATAACTTACACGCGAATGGAATTATGACTGATAAGTTCATTTTCTCCAAGATAACTAAATGATCAAATACACTGTTTATCACTGTGTCTAAACCAAAGACCCAAGATCGAATCCTGGCCAGGCTAGATGTACTTATCAATTACAATACCCCTTGGGTGTGAATTATTCCCAAAATAATGTGAATTCAATGTTGATATTTGTGGGTCAGTATTCGAGGGTTTACGAATCATAATCCCCATTAGTGAAGTTATTCGCAAAATAAAGTTTTAATTCAATATTGATTGATATCTGTGGCTTTATATTCCAGAATAAAAGAAAGTCACGGGTGTATATGTAACGAAACTTCACCTAAACAATGTTTTGCACAATCACTTAAACAGTCTAAAGCACCATCGGACTAAACACTAAATTTCACCAACGGAAACGTTAGACCGACTGCGGCAGAACCTTGCAGTCTCCTAGACGGAGTCAGCCCAGAGCCCTCACTGAAAGATACTGGTATTCCCAGTGCACTGACTGTCCTTCAAATTGGGGTTTGATACGTGTCTGTGAGTAGTACGGGGTTACATGTTAGTGTGAGTGACATGATGACGTAGAACACTGTTCTGCCCTAAAATGGAAGACCGCAGTATCTGCTAAAATACAAAACTTGAGAAAAATGGTAGATACTCCCTTTGCTTTACTACTGATTTTGCAGATACTGCAAATGGGACCCCCAAAGTACTCGTGGAAAGCATTGAAGACTCATTCTGAAACTGCAGTGACTTGCGTGTTATTGTTTCACGAACCCAATTGGTGGCATATCTCAATTTCGAAAAGTTTGCAGATACTGCATTTTAACATTTTAGGGCAGCGTTGTCGTCGGTATCTTAAGGATGTGACGGAGAATTTTGATAAAGTGGTGCAACTGTTGTCGTTCAGACTCGTTTCGAAATGCGCTGTCATGTCCGGTGCGTACTGTGTGGTGAGATTGCCTTTGGTTTTAGAGAGAGAGAGAGAGAGAGACTGGGATTCTAACAGAGAGAGAGAGAAAGAGACAATCTAGTACTCCAACAGAGAGAAAGACAGAGAAACAATCTGGGATTCCAGCAGAGAGAAAGAGAGAGAGACAGATTGAGATTACAAAGTAAGAGAGAGAGAGAGAGACCGGTTGGATTTCAACAAAGTAAGAGAGAAAGAAAGAGAGAGAGAGACCGGTTGGGTTCCAACAGAGTAAAAGAGAGAGATAGACAATCTGGGATTCCAGCAGAGAGAAAGAGAGTGATAATGTGGGATTCCAACAGAGGGAAAGAGAGAGAGAGAGACAGGCTGAGATTCCAACAAAGTAAGAGAGAGAGATAGGTTGGGATTCCAGCAAAGAAGGAGAGAGAGAGAGAGAGACAATCTGGGATTCCAACAGAGAGAGAGAGAGAGAGGGTGGGATTCTAACAAAGACAGATAGACAGGCAACCAGAGAGAGAGAGAGAGAGATAGGCTGAGATTTCAACAAAGAGAGAGACAGACAGGCTTGGAATCTAACAAACAATCAGAGAGAGAGAGAGATGAAGACGGACACACAACTAGAGAGAGAGAGAGCAACAACAGAGAAAGAGAGAGCTAGGGTGACGCATGTCCTCTGATAAGAAAACAGGCCACTGGCTCTCCCACAAAAAATAGTGAACGATATCAAAGAAGCAGAGATATATGACCGAAATCCCAAGTATGTCATATTATGATTATTGTTACTGACCTCTAGACCCCATCCATCCAATAGGGACGCATGCGCACTATCACTAGGCCTTTGCTTCAGTCAGTCAGCTTTGGAAATGCAAAATTCAAGAATATTTTATGGTAGAGAGAGAGAGAGGGGTCTACAGAATAGAATATATGGCTGAAGGGTAAGATTGAAATACCAGCTTCCTTAAGATGCAGTCATTTAGAAAATATATCTGGAGAGAGAGAGAGAGGTTTAAGCAACTGCTCTCCTGGAAATATATGTATAAATGCAGTAGCTATCTATAATATAGCCTACATCATGAAGGAAAACCTTATACAAAAAGGAAAACACAATCACTGGTCTATTTTTCCCCATCCACCTCCTTTATCTTCCCTTTTCGCTTTGTCTCATTCCTCCTCTTTTTTCCTCCACCTCTTTCTCCCTCTTACCACCTCCATAAAAAACGAAAAAAAAAAAAAGCATTATCTGTCCTCTTCTTCTCCCTCAGCTTCTTCTTCTTTCGAATTCCTTTGAGACGCAATGCTTAGTTCTCTCCCGCGAAGTCTCTAGTCTCTCCTTTCCAGATCTCGAAGATGCTGTCGTTAGGGTCTTATTTATGTCGTCGGCTCTTTTCTGTCGCTTTTTTTTTCGCTGACAACGACAGAGGCTTTTGTCTTTTTGAGCGGAGTTCAAAGCCTGCGAAGCCTCTCTCTCTCTCTCTCCTCCATATTTCTCTATCTCTCTCTCTCTTTATATATAATCTCAGAACCTACTTAATAACCTGTACAGTGTCGTTTCCACACTCATGTTACCGCCGTCCATCCCTTTTTCTTCCTATTATGAGGTCCTCGTTGTTGCCATTCTTTCGCAGCAGTTTCTCCTAGACCAACATAGCGTCACGTAGCATAAGGGAATTCATACTACTTTCATCTTTGTGGTTTTATTATGTCTCTTATTCTTTATTTTTTTCTGTGTGTGTTTTTGTATCTGTCAACGAGTAAAATCTAAACAAGCCTGAGTTTACTAATAATTATAATAATAATAATAATAATAATAATAATAATAATAATAATAATAATAATAATAATAATAATAATGTGAATGCAGATATATAAGCTTTATTTATCCTTACCCCTGTTCATATGCTCAGTTGTATAATGTATAAATGTATAATGTAAATTATTTTAGCCTTGAAAATATCGCTCGCTATTCAACTGTTGCCACCTCTCTCTTCACTGAGGTATAAACACTATATATATTTCTCTCTCTCTCTCTCTCTCTCTCTCTCTCTCTCTCTCTCTCTCTCTCTCTCTCTCTCTCTCTCTCTCTCTCTCTCTCTCCCCGTTATTGAAGAGTACCACTGAGTAATACCAAGAAGCCATATATCAAAGATATATAATGTATTTCGCTAATTTGTCCGGAGTATCGGAACCCCATAACATAAATTGCTTCTAGAGATGACTGGTGTGTGTGTATCTTACCTGACCATAAACATTTCATGCGCTAATGAAGCCATTACGCGTTTACGAGCGGTTGTTTTCCTTCCTGGTGTTGTTATTAAGGTTGCTGGGGTGTTATTGATTTGTCAGGGTTGTAAGGGATGTTGTGGAAGTTGGTGAGGTCGTTACTGTGAAGATGTTGTGTTGGTTGATTGTTTGTTTTGAGGTTAGTGAGAGGTTGTGACCACAATGATTGTAGAAATGAAGTTGTGATCATTTTTGTTGTAAAAATTGTTGTTATTGCCGATTTCTGTAAGGTTTACTGAGATGTTGTGATCACTATGATTGTGGAAATGAAGATATTTTGATTATTTTGTTGTGGAAATTGTTGTTGTTGGCTAGATCTGAGCACGTAGGCACAACAATTTGTAGTAGTTTCGGTTGTAAATGTTGATCCTGCATTTTGGAAGGAACCAGCCTTTAATGTAACTTCTTTTCGTCTCTCAGTAATGAATTAATATTAAACAGTTGTTTTTGTTAGTTGGAAAATAAACAAAAAAAAGCATTATTTATAAGTGTTAACAAGACATCTTAAAAAATTATTTAAGACAGAGGACTAGATTTTGAATCTCAATTCGAATCTAGGCCTAGTTTTTTTTTCTAAAACATAGGCTAGGCCTACATGCAAAAAAGAAAAAAACTAAGCGATGACTAGGTCTAAACATTGACTAAAACATAACAATTGAAGAACTGACATTAAACCAACCATTTCATAGAAGATTTCTTTATTTAATTTAATTGATTTCCTTTTATATTTCCTAGGACCAACGCGGTTAACTCAAAAGCCAATTACGTGAACCCCCCGTAGTAGGTATTGCCGTCAGTGCACCCTTTTACTGTACCTCCATTCATATTATGTTTCTTCCATCTTGCTATCCACCCTCTTTAACAATCGTAGCGCAACTGCGAGGTTTTCCTCCTGTTACACCTGTCGAACCTACCTGCTCACAACATCCTTTCCAGCGCTGAATGACCTCATAGGGCCCCGTGCTTGGCCTGTAGCCTAAGCTCTGTATTCCGTTCCATTCATCGGTATTTCCAATATTATTAAGGATGAGTAAAACCTCGCACCGAGCCAGGGCTATTTCTCGTTATTGCAAATTTCGAGTTTATACAGGCTGTTGCTGTAATCTAGGACTTGTTTATTACTGCAATTCATGACTATGCTCTCTCAACAGATACGCATAGTGTCGTTTCTGCCGGGTTCCCGAGAACTCGGGGGCGGGGCGGCGGCGGAGGGAGAGAGATTTTGAATATCGTGAATTCTGAGGATAAAAAAAGCTTTTAGAATTATTTTAGAGACAGGAAGAAGGAACAGAGAGAAGGGAGAAAGGTACAGGTGATGAATTTGGGAGTGGGAAGTAGAGAAATAACGATTGGGAAAAGTACAGAAGGCCAACTTAAAAGTAGGAGTAAATGAATGAGAAGGAAATTTACAGACTAAGAATTTAGAAGTAGAAGGAATGATGAGACCAACTGGAAAAGTATAGAGAGAATGAAATAGATGAAAATACAAAGGAGTTAGGAAGTAGAAAATGAAAAACGAAAAGGTACAGAAAATAAACAAAGGAAAAAACAAAGCGCGGAAGATGAATCAAGAAGTAGAGAGGAATAAAAAGAGATTCAATCTCCTCTTAAATAATTACTTATAAAAATATTTTTACCCATATAAGAAAGGCCTAGAAAACTGTTTGATAATAGTGTAACCAAAACAAGCAAACAATTATTCTGCAACAGGAATAATGCAATATTTAAGTAAAGATGTGATCATGATATGATCAAATGAAGGGAAATTTAACTACTTGTGTCTGAAGTCGAATAAAAATTGATATTCGGGAGAAATATATACAGCCGAATGACTCCTGGCTGAGCAGGCATAAAGGAAAGAAAGAGCGGAGTAAAGAAGGAACCTGTACAAAGGATAACGGAATAATAGACAGGGAATATAATAAAACCGAAAGAAACGAATAAAGTGCGTAAGAATGGCGAAATCCGTAGGGGGGTTAGTGCCGTCAGTGCCCTCGGCCCCTACCTGCAACCCCTTTCGTTCCTTTTACTATACCTCCTTTCATATTGTCTTTCTTCCTTCTTACTTTCCACCCTCTCTAACAATTGATTCATAGTGCAACTGCTTAGAGGTTTTCCTCCTGTTACACCTTTCAAACCTTTACTGTCAATTTCCATTTCAGCACTAAATGACCTCATAGGTCCCAGTGCTTGGCCTTTGGCCTAAATTCTATATCCCATTCCATTCCATTGTGCAAAGAATAACGGAATGGCAGACAAGGGAATAAGATCAAATCGAAAGAAACAGAAATGGAGTACGTCAGAATGGCGAAAAACTCGGGGAAAGAAGGTCTCTCGTTGCAAAGTTTAGTTTGATAGTCTTTGTTGCGCTCCGTTCTGTTCCTCTGTTCTTTTTCCGTCCTGTTCATGGAACGGAGAAAGTAAAACAGTCCTTTCCTTTTCATTTATCGAGAGTCCGTTTTGGGGTCCTGGACTGAGTTTTATTTCAAAATGGAAATCTTGAGGCCTATAGTGTTATTAAAAAGTCTTAATGAAATATATATATATATATATATATATATATATATATATATATATATATATATATATATATATATATATATATGTGTGTGTGTGTGTGTGTGTATATATATATATATGTATAGGACTTTAACTATATGTATGTAAGTATATATATGTGTATATATATACATATGTACCTGTATATATAGATTATATATTATATATATATATATATATATATATATATATATATATATATATATATATATATATATATATATATATATATATATATATATATATATATTGACATTTACAATGCGCATGTGCAGACGAGCGCCCGCCCGCACGCACGTACAAATTAGAACGCTCATGAATCCACAGCAATTGTGACAGGTGACAGCATACAGTACAAAGATTGTTTGGCCATTAAAACACCCATCGGTCCGTGAAAATAAAAAAAAAATAAAAATCATGATGAAACTGATGCGTATTTTGCAGCGATGTTGAATTATCACCTCTCGCTTTTTCATTTTCGATGGAAATTGAAATATTGCGCCGCCCTGCAACGACAGATATTAATGAGTCGCTGCGCTATGTATGATGATAAAAATTATTTTTTTTTTTTTATAGGGGATGGGATGAAATTCGTGATATTTTTTTTTTTATAAATCAATTCTTTCGCGAGTTTTTTTTTTCGGGGGGAGGTTTCCATGGATTATTTTATGTGTAGTGGGTTGTATTATTATTGTTATTGTAGGATAAAAAGTTCCCTGAAAATCTTAAGTATTGGAAATATATTGGTAGAAATATATTCAAAATTTTAAACGTTTCTGAAATTTCTGTTTCTGATTTCAGTGAGAATTAAATAAGACGTAACAAACCGACCTTATGCCAGCACGGGCTCTTGCCCAAAACTCTGAAAAGGAACAGATGTCTATTGTGGACCTCAGAACTCCGCCCGCCATCAGAGGTGATAGCAGAGAAATGTGTCAGGCTCTATTGATATGGCGGGCTGATGGCAGGTAAGTGTACCTCCATCTTCGATTGAAAAGACGCCCATTAAATAATCATATTCATCGACAGAGACGAATATCTAAGCTTGAGGAGGAAGAAGTGAGTCAGCGTAAGTGTCAGGTGAGTCGGCATGAGGGAGAGGTGAGCTAATATGGAGGTTTGTTACTGTGAGAAGGAACTGAGTCAGCTTGAGGAAGAGGTGAGAAGGAAGTGAGACAACGGTAGGGAGAGGTGAGTCAGCATGAGGGAGAGGTGAGACGACGTGAGGGAGAGGGGAGACAACGTGAGGGAGAGGTGAGTCAGCATGAGGAAGAGGTGAGTTGCCGTGAGAAAGAAGTGAGTCAGAGTGAGGGAGAGGTGAGGAAGAAGTGAGTCAACATGACGGAGAGGTGAGTCAGAGGCGGCGAGAGGTGAGTCACTATGAGGAGGAGGTGCGTCCTCATGGGGAAGGGGTGAGTCAGTGTGAGGAGGAGGTGAGTCCCTATGGGGAAGGGGATGAGTTAGTGTGAGGAAGAGGTGAGTCCCCAAGGGGAAGGGGTGAGTCACCATGGGCAAGAACGTAGTCACCATAGGGAAGATTTGAGTCTATGGTCTTTCTTAGACCATGCCTGCGTGTGAAAGAACTCTGTAGAGAACAATGCTATAATATACAGTATATGAAATAAACATAACCCGGGTAACAAAATTGTAAAAATGACAATAGAAAAATATTCCACAAAGCAAAATACCTTCATAAAAAACGAAAATCAAATAGGAGCAGCGTCACATCCAGACCTCCCTCTCCCCCCTCCACCCCAACCAGAAAAAAAAGACCAAAAGATAAAAGCGGATCAGCGCTCTCTCTCTCTCTCTCTCTCTCTCTCTCTCTCTCTCTCTCTCTCTGTGTGATCTCTATCAACCTCAAAGCGATCCTCATTCGTGCCTCTTCTCCATATCGATTCCTATTAATCTTTCGAAGTCCTTATCCCCCACTTTTCATGCAAGATTCTATCACATATTTCAGCGGTATCTTTTGATCCAAAGTAATTTCTCGCGCTGTTCTTGCACCCTTTTTCACTCCCTTTTTCCCTGCTCGGTTTTTCGTTCTGAATTTCCCACTCTTCCTCTTTTTACAGGAGGATTTTTCAAGTTTGTTTACAAATGTTTGCCTTCAGCTTACAACTTACTTCCTGATGAATTGTTATATGCCGTTTCAGAGGAAAATCCCTACTACTATTAAGACCTACCCGCCTCCTTCCTTTTTGTAATGATCTCGTTTCCCTTTGGCCTAGGCTAGAAATGGGCATTAGGTTCCCGGTCCAATAGACCTTCCCTCTTTGAAGGATTAAAAGAGCATTTCATTCCATTTCTCCTATTTATTCTCTTTATTTCTTCTTCCCATTCTGGCGCTGAAAAAAAAGGTTGTCAGAGGAAATATCTCAAATGAACGGACTCGTCTTCTCTCTCTCCTCCCTGATTGCAAAGTAAGTGGGATTTCGTCCCGCTCATTCACATTCATAGACAATCTGAGATTACTTCAGGGATGCGGGGAAAAAAAACCTGTCTCAATCCCGAGGTACCATGACAGATGCGAAAAACTCTTGGGGAATTTTCGATAGGGGTTTGTTATTAAAGTAAAACACATATATACGTATACATGTATAAAATTGCTAAATAGAGAATAGACCCTCCTGTTCATCAGTAATGAGTTCAATTCTCCCACAGACAAATTTGCATTTTTTGTTTAGATATGCCTATCTTGTAAATACTCCTTCCACACATCTACTGAAGACCAGGCTTTCGTCTGTTTCAGTTAACTGAATATCCTCAAGTGTTTACATATTTTTAGTCCATGGAGTATTTTAGTACGCTTAAGTAAAGAAACTTTTTTTATCAGAATACATGAAAGAAGTAAAGTAAAACAAATATCGAAGCAATGAAAGTTTATACTGCAGTTTGTCTTTGATCACCAGTTAGCAGGAGCAACAATATCGTTCATGTTTTTCATTGCTACAGCTAAATTATCATTCATCGTCCCGAAAATAGTTTCTCAAGTCATTTAAAAGGGAAAAAAGCTTATTTTGTAATCATCTGAGGGAAAAGTATCTAGAAATATCAAGAGAAAAAAAAAATAATGAGAAAAGTAAGGACTTTTGGGAGGTGCCGTTACAGAGAAAGAACGTCCTTATACGAATTTGAATCTGAACAACGACGGTAATCCCGCCCGCTTTGATTTGTCTTTCGTAAAATGTGTTTATTCTGAGGTAAATATTTGTCAAGTTTGTACATCCTAATCATATCAGTGACATATATATGATATATTCCTAAATAGAAAATTGCTTGAGAACGAAAATGGTAATTGGATAGAAATGGATAAGATGGTTGCGCCTTCCAGGCTTTTGTCGGCCTATTTTTATTATTTCTCGCATTATTTCCTTCTAGGCCTATATATTTAACGTGAAAAACCTCTGTTATTATTCAAAAAAGCATAAATATTCAACGTTTTTCCTTGGTAGTATCTGACAGTAGGCCTAATGTGAAGACCGCGGGCAGACTATGGAATTTTGAGTAGGCCTAAATAGCGTACTTTATTTGCTGTTTATTCATCATAAAACTGACTAAATCTGGTTTAAATAATAGTTATTTGTGTCATGCTCTCTAATTTGATGTCCTTCCCCATCAAAAACTGGTTTAGGATTAAGCACTCGCCCAAAAATCGCATTTTTTAGGCCTAGACCAATGTGGGTGGCTGGCCCCAGTAGGAATCGGGTACCCAAGATAACCAAAATGGCTTTTAAAAGGAAAATGCGGATTTGTCCTGATTTATACTAATTTTTTTAGTCGTAGCCTGTGCAGTTGTTTACGTATAGGGATACAACCTAACCTAACTTAGGATTCGGCCACAGTATCCCACCTGAGTTTTTCTTACAACAAACGATGAGGCTTTACATTCATTAACTCCTTCTGAACCATTCCTACTACTTGCAGGGATACAACCTGACCTAGCCTTCCCCATACGGGATAGAGCCATGATACACTGCAGGCATTACTTAAGGTCCTTTGCAGCGTCCCTTCAGCCCCAAGCTGCAACCCCTTTCATTCATTTTCCCGTACCTCCGTTCTTATTCTCTCTCTTCCAACTTACTTTCCTCGACCCTCTCCTAAGAATTGATTCAAAGTGTTATTTCAGAGGTTTTCCTCCTGTTAACCTCTCGAACCTCTTTACTGTCAGTTTCCGATTCAGCGCCGAATGACCTCTGTTCTGTTGTGACCTAGCTTAAGCTAAGGTAACCTGTATTTAAGCTTGCAGGAGTTTTGCCCCCCCCTTGGATTTCATCCTCAGTCCGTCTTACACTCGTTTCTTGCTCAAGTTTTTTAGAAAGATTCTCCCTATATGTATTAAAGCTTCAAACGCTTGTCAGAATCCTTTGTAATTGTAATGTGCTTTCAAAGGAATGTGTATTGTTTGAGAAGGAGCTTTCATTGCCAATGTGCATGTATTGAAAAGAGATTTCTTATAAACCCTCTACAGTGAACCCCCCATATTCGCGGGGGATGCGTCCCACACGCCCCCACGAATAGATCAAATCTGCGAATGCTTAAAACCCCGCTAAAAACACTTAGAACTGCTCATTTTGATAGCTTAAACCAAGAAAAACCCTGTAAAAATGCTTATACCTGAGTATTTTAATAGTTTTATCACAAAAAGTGTATTTATTCATGAAAATTATATGAAAATACAGTAATTACTGAATATTTCTCAGTGAAAAATACCGCAAGTGGGCGAATTTCCCGTGAATGATGGCTAGATATGTTCCACTGAGAAACCCGTGAATGCGTGAGTCCGCGAACCATGAGAACGCAAATACGGGGGGTTTACTGTAGTTGCAGTGACACTTGTAACCTTTCTTTTATTTTCTTGGACATCCCCAAATCTTAGAGGGCCATAATACCTAACTTTCCTATGAGGACAACTTTCATCGAAAACTGGTTTATTATTTACAGATATTGACTGAGCCAAAATTAAGAGACCATCATCTGGCAGTGGAAATGGGCTTTCTTCTTTTAAGCATCACACGCATTGCTGCTGTTACCATTAAGTTTAGCCCAAGTTTGACCTTGTAACAAAAACCTGAACTGGTATGACCTCTCTAACTTTGAATGAGTTAAGGTAAGGGAAATGCATTAGTTAAGTGTTTTGCATGACAAGAGTCCATTTACAGACCCCCTGAAATCTGCTCTTTATATAATCTTATAAAAAGTCTGAATAACACTAGAATATAATCTTTTCTTACTATAAAATTAAAACCTTCATATTTCTTTCAGGACTGCATTATTAGCTGGTATTGTGGTGGTTAGTGATGGAGAAACAGGAGACTATTTCAGAGTTAGAGGGAACTTTAACTGCCCTCAGCTACACATTCTTGTGAGTAATTATTTCATTTTTAGTTGCTTTACTTTGTGAATTAATGTATAAGCCATACAGATTATAGATTTTCACAGTATCTGCACTAGATAGGTACATAAACTAGGAAAGTTATGATTAACAATATGTAGAACCTTTTTTCTGGTAGGTGGGGTCTCCCATCTGTCCTCTCAAATGCAATTTTTGAGGTGAAACTTACCCTCCATCACTTGCTTCATCTCTGACTACTTGACGCCAGTTCGACAAGTGTTACAATTGAAACAGTCTGCAACATCAACAAGCGCTCCCAATATTTACTCCCCAACCCTTTGTTGTTTTAGGGGGGGGAGTCGGCGACTGTTTGGTTGTCCATACTTCTCTTGTCGATGAACTTTACGGGTGCTCTGAATTTTGTTTGATTTATGTGGTTAACGAATTGGACCTTCTTGACTGTAGCTTGTTTTTTCACTGTGGATTCTTCTTCTCAATTTTCCTCATCAAAATCAATGTCTCTGGCCAAACCTAAAAAGACAGATATGCCTTCCCTTTGTTTCTGCTCAAGAAACCTTGAGGAATCCCGAACACCACCATGATTTAATCTCACCTCTGGTCAGAGGAGAGGCATTGGTTCACAGACCTCTAGAATGCCCCCCAGACAGTTACCTTTTTGGGCAAATCTACTGACAGACAGAGACAGGAACTTCTACAGTCTTCATCTAACAACTTGTACAAGCTCCTCAGCACTAGAGGCTTTTCAAAGTCGTCTAGGAACTCTATCCTCGTTGCAAGGAGAAAGTCGACTAATATATTGTATCAGAAACAGCGGGGGCTATATAGGTCATGGTGCAAGTCCAGAGGGATTTCATGTCTTCGCACCAAAGATAATCAACCAAGTTTCTCTTCATTCTGAGATTCCTTAAAGGTTTGTATGTTGCCTATATCAAAGGCTTCTGTTTTAAGGCATATTGACTTACATGAAGCTGTTCATTAATTTCAATTGGAAATGCTGAAGGTTCTTCAAAAACCACTTTTATGGAACCTGAACGTTGTCTCAAGAACATTGAGGGAATCCTCCTTTTGAGCCCACCGAGATTCTCTCAAGACTCTTTCTTTGAAAAGCCTCTTTCTGGTGGCCTTGGTTCCAAGAGAATTATGTAGAATTACAAGTATCATCGTTAGTTAGGTTTTCACGGGTGCAAATTATCTTGTCTGGCTTTCTTTTGTGCCAGAACATGTTAAGGCAAAGCTCTTAAAGAGATTAAGAGAAGTATGAACAACCAAACATGCTGTCTTCCCCCACCCCTTGAAACTGTTGACAAGTAACTTTGGGAGCGTTTGTTAGAGGCCTTTGTTTCAATTTCAACACTTGTCAAACTCTATCCTCAAGTAGTGCAGACACAGAAATGATGGAGGGTAATGTAAAAATTTATTTCATCATAAAAGTTATTTTTTCTCAGTAGGTATTTGCTGATGCGTAGCTTATACATACTAATTTAATTTCCATATAAATTTTACCATGACTTTCTCATCACTGATTTTTGTTTGCATGTAATCAGTGTGTTGGTCAATAATGCTTTCAGAAGTCAAGGTTCCTTTTCTCATCAGTGGACAACATTTTCACTGATGATAAAAATTCATAAAAGGATAGTGAAAATGCAGCAGTCATTCAAGAAAGATTTTCATTGGCTTCTTTCTAACCACTTTTTTCAATATTTATAGGGTGGGTGAGTACATTTTCTGGTTGATGGAACTCCATAGCAAAGGATCTGTATATCACGTCATGGTGCGCCACCCATTCCAGCTACCCAGACGCAATTCATTGCAGCTACATCACCGTTACAGACTCACCGACCTGAAACCACAAAATATCTGCAAGGTTAGTTTTGTCCTTAGCTGAGAAGTTAAGTCATAGGTTTTCTTTTCCTTATTCTGTTTTCCTCAACCTCTGTTATCTTTTAGCATTTTGGTATGGGTCAATACTGTAATTCTGTATTTCCTCACATCTCTCCTTCTCTCTGTATTAGGTATGGGATGTATTATGAGTTCAAATTAATGGTAGGTCTGCTTTTAGTTAGAAATGAATCTTTACAGTTTTCCACATTAAAATTCATTAAATGAAAATGACTCTTGATTTCAGTGATAAAAAAAAAAAAAATAACAATTTTTACTCTTATTTTCTTTTATGTAAAAGACAGTAAAACTCAGAATTCTTTAACTTTGAAGTTTATCTAAATTACTTGCTGACAGAACACCATTTCAAAGCCTCCCAGGTTATTTGTTAGAGACAGTTTAAAGTTGATTTCGTTTAGATCTCTGTATTTGTAATGGAAATTGATTCTAAAAGAACTGCCATTACTTTGATCCTTGGAAATTTTCAGGAGAGATTGCTCACTTACGTTGCTCGTTCAACATCTCAGCTACAAGAGCTGAGCAAAGATCTGGAACAGAATGATCTACAAGGTGCTTCCATGATAAATGGTTTGATATCTTACAGGGTAAGTTGTAGCCATCTTCCTTATTCACTAGCACTTACATTTTTTTCAGAGGCTATGCCTTAGTATATTCTAGTTACATAGATGTTACATAATGATTTTATCTTTATATACAGCAAAGCAGAGTTAAACATTTTGTGGTAACTCTGTGGAACTTGTTGATACTTTTTATTATTTCTCACAGTGCCATAATTGCGAGATACTGAAAGAAGGCAAAGTTATTTAACTGTTAATTGGTGGCAAGTAGGTGATAAAATTTTTTTAAGTATTTCCTGAACACCTTAAAACCTTAAATTATTTTTTTTTAATTCAGCATTGTTTTTAAAAAAATCTAATTCATTTTGATTTAAGGTAAACAATTCAAGTAAAATAACAGTTCACTTCAGTATGAATATTTATGTAATTTCAGATAAATAAAGCCCGCAAATGGGGAAAAGTCATTCATTTCACTTTCAAAGGGTGGTCTCTCTTCCTCTTCACAGGAGGAAGTGATGATCCCTTCAAAAACCCAGTCTGCGAGTTTTACGTACACTCATAAAATGTTTATTTATAATACTTTTGCCGTTCCCGTTATAATCAATCATCTCACAACAGTTTCATTCCAAACAGGGAGTTGTTACAAAGGCTATCGATGAGGATCTGGGTATATGGGAGCTTGATGGAAGCATCAGTTTGGTGCTGTCATTCTTGTGCCACCTGACGGGTGAAATTTGGAGTGAAGACCTCATCGAGAATGTAAAGGAAGTTGACCCTGAATCAGCAGCAGTTTCCACTTCTATTTCCAAAAAGTTTTACAAAAATGAATATTTGAAAGTAGGAGACCATATTGCTGTCCACCACGTGCATCACTCGGTCATAAAGTCAAGAATTCATCTCACCTGCTGTGGAAGAAGTTCATTGGAAAATAACCGGTAGGAAATGATCTGAATTAATTTAGAAGTGACTGTATGTTCTTATAACTGTCGGTACAATATTGGATTCTACATGTGCTGTACATATAAGTTAATCTTGAAGAAATGTATTTCAGGAATAGATATTGAAACTAATTTCATTTTTTATGAAACGGTTGATCAAGTACCTTGTTCCATTCTGGCAACTGACCTGCTTTGCTGTTAGATAACTTTTGGGTCAAAATTGTTCGCTTTGTATTGAACGCTGTGTAAATAGGAATGAACTAGATATTGTCTACTAAGGAAGGTAGGTGTTAAAGAAAAAGGGACGGGTTTGCAGTTGAGAGATTTTTTTTAATAAGCTAGCGCTGTGGAATGGCTAAACAATTATTTCTTTATTTTTAATGCAGTAATTGTGCCTCATTGTCGAGCTTTTCAGTTCCAGAGGTCCTTTATTACTCATACTGTTAGACTGTGGAACAGTCTGCCTGAAGATTTGCACAATTGGAACATCAAAAGTTAAAGCAAGGGTGGAACAGTCTACCTCCTTGTAAAATGTTGCATCTATATAATTAATTTGTTGATTTATTTTTTCTTTTTAATAACTGACCTCTTCTTTCTGTATTTCCTATTACTTTCTGTTACTTCTTTCAAATGAACACTATGTTCTTTGGAAGCTTGAATTTCAAGTCAAGGGCCCCTGTGGGCTTGTTCCATATGAATATTTTAATAAAATAATAATCGTGAATATTAATAATAATTATGGTCTCTATAAGTCATTCCCAGGCCATTACGGCAGATAAACCAAAGTATTTTATTGCTATTGAAGTCTATGTCAGATAGAGGACATTTTCATAATAGGAAAATATAATTCCATTTGGATCATTTTGTGACCGGCAATATATTTGATATAAACTGTCCCCAGGACATTCATCCAAGCTTCTGTAATGTACTGTAGATGGTAATAAAGGGTCTTTGCAGCATCTCTTCAATCTGTTGCATTGCTTTGTACCTTTGACTTTTCATCTACTCCTGTTGTCTTTTTCTTCTTAATTATTAAACTTATCTAACTCTACTCTTCTAGTTTTTACTTCTTATATGAGAACCAATCATTTGGGCAAACCATTTGCACCTGTAAATTGGTCAGTGGTGTTTTTGAAGCCATGTAGGTAAATAAATGGAAAAATAACATTCATAAATCATGCATACAGGATAATGCAGAAATGCATGTGCAAAAAGAGTCAGTGCAAAGAGTGTAAAAGCACTAAAGAAGAGTACAAAGTTTAAGGACATAAGAAGAAAGAAGAATAAAATTGAAGATCTTATTTGATACAAAAATGGTACAAATATGGCAAGGGGTACAAAATTACAAGTGACAGGGATGGAGCAGTCTAAGCTGCTACAACTACAAGCAACCTGAACTTAAGACCAGGTTGAGTGTTAAAGCCTCATATAACATGCTACTTCATCACCATGCAGAAAGGATAGTAAGAGATTATCAAAAGCAAGGACCATGATGGACTGTGTAAGCTATGGGGAATTGTGTGCATGTGATTACCTGTCCATCATGAGACCAGTTTTTATGACCCAAAGTCAGACTAATATGTATGTGCTCAAAAGAATAATAAAAATACAAAAATTCAACTTTGTGAATATACACTTTGCATTTTTTCAGTACCTTGATGTACTGTACATCCTTTTCATTTTACTTTAAATGGCAGGAAATTTATCTCAGATATTGTATGACTATAAGTGTCTCATGCATATAATGTTTATTTCAGAATCCCCAAGGTAAAGAAAACTGTATCTAGGTGCGAGAACTCAATTGTTGATATACTGCATCTGTACGGTTTGAGTTTATCAGGCCTGCACTGGCTTCTCAGTGTAAAGAATCATCTTGTCGAAGCATTGTGCCCCAAGTTCGCAGATGAAGAAGAGGTAGTAAGGTGAGTCTTTATAATTTGGTGTGATTTTAGTGGTTTTCTTTCAATGTTTAATCATATTTATTTTCTTGATGGTTGTTTGCCTGTTAGTCTTGGGAATTGAATGGTAATTGTAAGGTGTGGATTTAGCCTCAGCTAGATATAACATGGGGTTATTGATTACTGCTGGATGTCTTGGTTCCAAATTCAGGCATCCTGTAGGCTCTCTGTCACTTATCAGATTTGATTACTTATCACAAGCCCTGATCCCAAAGCATCTGAAAGGAAATAGTAAGATGCCGCCTTGAATTGTGGTTCTTTTTGCATGTAAAAATAACATTTATAAGGAAAATAACATGTCTGATATTTCAGAGAGAAAAACTAACTTGTTCTGCATTTGTTATCCTAATAACTTTGTGTTTTGTCATCAGGAGTAAGGTTGGTGAGAAGCCAAGCATTCTCCTCAGATTAATAGAGGATTCCTGGGAACGTGGTCTTCAGAAAGTAGGGTCTCGCTCATTGGTCAGAGAGTTCTTACGCCACGATCGCTGTGCTGTAACAGAGGCAAGAATTTTGGTTGTTTCAGTTAATTAAACTAAGTTAATTAAACTAATTGATGGAAAAGAAGTGTTCTCAAAGAGGATTTGAGGTTTGTGTTAATACAGTATAGCTGGTAGATGTGGAATGGACATTCAGTTACTTTGGTTTGGGATGAAATTTAAGCTGCCAGAATTGTGTTTTATTCTTGAAAAATTCTGGTCAGTTGATTTTTTTTTTTTTCCTAGAAATTAAGTTCCTCTAACATAATTCCATTCATTGTAGTGCTGAAAAGGGTATGTCCTGGTTTCAGTACCCCAGCTAGCATTAAAAGTTATAGCATTTTGACATGTACTGTCCTTGTAATGTAGTTCCACTTACAGTGGTCTTCAGAAGTTTCTTCATAGCATCCTTTCACTCCCAGGTTGATTACCTCCATTATTGGATCTCTTTTTTTTTTTTTTTTTTTTTTGGGCAGAATTACACAAAAGTTATTTCGATTTTGTGCAAAAATTCTAGCAAAGGTAGTCTTGTTGATTGACAAGTATTTAAACTCTTGGAGAGAGGTTCACATCTTCACCAACCTTTGCCTGGATGTTCATCTCTCATTCAAGGGAAAATCCTTCAAGCCAGATGCATTAAAGTGAAAAACATCATTCACTGATATCATTTATTTCCATTATAAAGGCAACAACCTAATTACAATTGTTTTAAATGTTACATCAGACTGAGTACTTTTGTTTTATATAATTTTTTTCATCTTTTCCAGGAGTTTACACCACCATTTTCTTTGATGAAAATAAAGGAAGTGCTAGCCATGGAACCCAGTGAATCAGCTGGAAGTGAAGAAGCTGCTGTTCCTCAGATTTGGAATTATCACATCAGTCAGCAGAAGGAGCCCTCCTATGTTGTCGGGACATTGTCTTTTGGTGATAACGGAATCTTGCAACTTTACGATGTTAATGGAAGTATTGATATTTTGATATTAGGAGCACAAAATCAGTTATTAGAGGGATCATTGGTGGCACTTTATAATTTCTCAGTAGTTGTAGAAACATTCATTATTCGCGATCTGCATGAGAAGTATACCAAATTACAGAAAAAGTATATCATTGTTGATAGGCCCCATGTAGTTGTTTTAAAGGAGCAGCCTAAATCAGAGGCTTATCCATTGCATGAGACGACAAATGTCACTATTATTTCAAAATCAAATGTCATGTGCATCCAACCTCAAACAGACTTACAGCACACGTATGTAGACAAGTTTTTTATTGCTAAAGCTGTTGTGAACCAAACCTTCCCATGTGGACGACAGGAAAAATGGGACACTTTTGTCAGATTTTCTGGTAAGAATGCATTAGCCCATTCATGTTTTGAAGATGGGTATTCTTACACTCTACATACTGGTTTAAAAGAGCCAGGAGTTTATTTGAAGAAAACCTGTGCAAACATTTGGTTAAGGTCAATGCAGTGTCACTATGGGACCTCTGAATGTGTGTACATTCCTGAAGAAACCAAGATTGTTGACATGACTCCAGGACGAACTTGTGTAAGCCCAGTTGATATTGAAAGGTTGTTGGATGGTAATACCTGTGAAAGCAGTGAGCTAATCACAGTCATTGGTGTGGTCCAAGATCGGCAGTTAATGACATCAAAATTTGAGTCAGAAATCAGCCATTTCCCATTGGCATTCACCAACAACTTTCACATTGGAGTACCTGGAAGCAAAATTCTTAGAATTTTAATGTGTGACTCGAGAGAAAATAGTAATAGTACAATATGGATATATTTTATGGGTTCACAGAATTATTACATTCCACAATACCCTCTTGGGATACTGCCTGGAATGAAGATCGAAGCGTCTTGCGTAATACGCAAGATCTCGAAGAACACAAATCGTGCTTACCTCCGGTGTTCTAACTTTAGTGTCCTTACCCCACTTTCCTTACCTCCTCCTAGCTCTGTTTCACCAAAACTACCTCATCGGTACTTACGTGAAATCTCTGAGCAGGAGGAACCTTTTCAAGTTATTGCTCATATTGAGTGCATCCAGAAAGTTATTTTGAAAAGCATTTGCATAGCTTGTAAATCAGAAATGATTGAAGGAAACTGCAGCTATGTTGGCTGTTCATCACCAGAGGGAGGGATGCTGAGTGTCTATGTCGAAATGATTATAGATGATGGTAGTGAGACTGCTCAGGTATTTATGGATTCTCCAAATAATTTGCAGTTACTGCTACAGTTAAAAGATGAAGATTACAGTCAGTTACATAGCAAAGTTACAGAGAGCGGCAGAAAGCTCTCCTTTAACCGTGCACAGTACTTGAAGGGTGCTTCTGGTCATGTCATCAGTGATGAGGCCTTTGGGTTCTTGTGTTCTCATGATAGTCACTGTCGGCCAATGAGACTAGAGTGTAGGAAATTCAGGAACAGTAATCCTGAAGAAGGTGTTCTTTTGTATTGTTTTGGTGCATTTGAATTGGACCCAGAAAATGATGTAAAGATTTGGGAGTCAAAGCATAGTTCATCATGAGGAAACTGGAGCATATGGGCTAGTTAGCATGAATGTACTCTATATAAGATTGTAGTTTTTAGTAGACATCTGAAAATTCATTTGTGCAGTGGTGCAATGCCTGAAGTATACAAAATTATATGATATAAAAGATGTTTATACATTTATATAAAGCTTCAGTACAAATCTTTTCATATAACAAATAAGTCTCCTGAAGTATTTTGCCTGTACCTTACTAATAGCCCAGGATATGTGGTAAAATTTGTGCTAACCTTCCACTTTTAAACAAGTAAGTTGCTTCTTACAAGGTTAGACCTGCACATTGTTTTGGTGTTGCAGCAATGTCACCTCACTTTATCATTTTTACTTCATATTGTAACTGATATACTATTTGCTTGTTATTTTCATCATAGGTTCTCATGTGATCATTTGACTTTGTTAAATGTTGTTAGCTTATGATGGGGATGTGAAACTGGTTGTTTATTCAGCCACTTTTATAGTTTTTGATTGGTTAGATATTTTTTCTTTTGCTTTTACTCATCCTTAAGAATAGTTTCTGCCAGGTTCATGTGGGAGTTTCAACTGCAAAGTCAGAAATTGGGCAGTTTATAGTTATCTCCATTTTCACACACCTTTGCCACTGTGCTTTGAAAGTGTCCATATGTACTAACACTACACATAGTTATGATGTTTGAGGAGCTGTAGATGGCTCTTGGTTCTTTGCATCGTTTTGGCCGTAATTGCATGCTTTCTGCCTTTTACTTCTCATCATTCCCTTTGGTCTCATGCTACATATCTACCCAATTTCTTTAACTCGCCTTGCTGTAATTTTCACCTTTTATTGATGAACAAATCCTTCAAGTGAGCCCTCTGAGTGGTCTCATCAAACTAGTTTATAGTATTCCTTCCTTTGCCATAAATCCAGTGAAGTTTTGTGGTATCTAACAGCAACTAAGGTTTCCAGTTGAATGAACTAGACTGAGGAACACTTGTGTCATCTCTCCTTCAAGTAGTTGTTTGACGACATACGAAAGTTTGAAGTGTTTTTTTATACTCCATGAATACATAATTATTTTTTATGCTGGTGCCTTCCTTCCAGTCCCCTGTGATTGGTGTAACAATCAAATATGGAAAGCAAGGACTTGGTTGGTGGAGGAAAGAAGTCACACCAAACTTACACAGCAATCCTTTGTTTAAAAGTCAGCATTTAGCACAATTTCACCAAATGCACTGGGCATTAAGGTATAGAAGTAAGGATTTCCTTTATGAAAAACAAATTTTATACTATATTTTAGATTTGAATCGTGCCAATGTCACATTAGGAGGCACAAAATTATTTTTATCATAAGAATATTTTTATTAATGATATATTTACTAACCCTTAAAGGAATGAATTTTATTTTTATACTCTGATTATATAATGGATTAAGTAGTTGCCACACCATTGAGAAAAATATGTATTTCAAATTTTGTACATTTCTTTAAATATTTTATGTACTGCATGCCGCTCTATTACATGAATAAAATAGGAAATTAATTTTCAGTCATTCGTATGTAATGTAACATGAGATTACGTTACTTTAAACATCCACAATTTGTTTCTGGTGTTGTTTACTGATTTAAGCACTTAATGAACTGAAGTTACTCTTGTCACATTAACAACAATGTTTTATCACTTAATGAATTTAAAAGCATGAGCAGAGAAGGTTAATGAAATGTTTACATGTCTTTAAAAGTTTGTAAAATGTAGCTTGGTACATTAACTGCAAAATTTACCATTCCAATTATTTTTTGGGTACATAAGTTGCTGAATGCCATGCTGATTAACAGCCTGGAGTTAAATTTTATAAAGTTATTAAGCAACATCGCCAGTGATGAGAGATCCTCATTTAAAAGTCTAAACTTGCAGAATGCCTAGATGTTTCCAATATTTAATGAAATTCTGATCCCCAAAATTACCCACCAATGCTGTTATTTAAATCAAAATTGAAATATTTTTCACATTTGTGAGAAGTATGGAAAAAAGGTTCAAGATACCAAGTTTGCTATTGTGAGCAAATTACTGCTTTGTATTTATATTCACCAACATCCATCCAAAGTACAACCTTTGCAAAAAAAAAATGGATATGCATATGTAAAGTATTTTTACAAAATATTAAATAACAAATACAGCAGCACTAGAGTTTGAGAATATATATGTAAATTATTTTATAAATTACTAAACAGAAAATACAACAATGCTAGAATTTCAAAATACAGTTATCAAAACTTCCTCATACACATGAATGTAAGTAATTCCTACTAACTTTCATGTCTTTGCTAGATCCCTCTACCTTAATTACTCAAATAGCTATCAGTGCATTCCTGACTTACCTTTGTTTGTGGATAAATTTACCTTCTCCAGTACACTTTTCCCTCATCTTGAACTTCTATAGGGATATAAACACAGAATGACATTACTTTGTATCTCCCTCATTCTCTTACCGTGGCCTCTTTTGGTTTTACAGCTTTCTTACCCTTTGGGAATTTTCCCTTTTGGTGTTTTACCTTGCTTACACCTTTGTAAGATTTCCCCATTTTGTGCTGTGGCTTAGTCATGCCACGGTGTGATTTTCCATTTTGGTATTGTGGTTTACTATTGGTGTTGTATAATTTTCCCTTACGGTGCTGCAATTTACTTGGGGCATTGTGTGATCTGATGTTCTGGTCTTCTTGTGGACCAAGGGCTTCATCTAGTTTCCTCTGTACAATGTTCGGTAGACGTGGGAGCGTTTCAAATCCGAAACATTTGGCAAGCTGTGAATGGATAAAGCAAAGCCAATTAGTAATTTCGTCTGCTAGGACAGTACCCTAATTGTTTCTGTCATACTCTCAAAAGAAAGACCTTACATTACTCAAAATGCAGTTTACTTTACAAAACCAGCAGTTTGAATGTTTTTCCTATCATAAAATGCAACTTCATAGTTTTCCTTTCAGTCTAATACTAATACTAACCATTTTTCCCTCAGAAAATGAATATTTCCATGAACATATAAAAGTAATATTTAAAGCAAGGAAATTGTAGTCATGCAATACTTCGTAGTATTTAAGACTAATTTTAATAAACTCCTGAACAGGCCTGAACTTGTAAATTCTACCTGAGTATGGCAAGGATATAGTATATAACTATGTACCAGAACTCAAGCTAAGAAATTTTTAGATCTCAAAATCATACTCAAGGTGAACACCTGTACACTAAATGCTACCAAAAACCCTCAGTTTTTTATATTTTTCCTTTCTTTATTCATAATGTTTATGACAGTACTGAATAATACTAAATGCCCACATGAAAAAAAATTAAAAGCAAGATTAGACTTCACTGCATCTATTGCAAGAGGAAAAGTATTCACTACTCAACAAACTATTAATGCCATGCTCAAAATAATATACTTTCCCAATCTTAGAGTCATCCCAAGTTCCTTTTCAAAAATGATTATTAGTCATGAGTATTTCAAGTGAGTAATGCTACCTCTAAACCTTACCTTTTTGAGATCCAATTTTGTGATATCCAGAAACTCATTATTATTGTAGTTGAAATACCCTCCAAAGTGACTTGCCAGTGCTTTTAAAGCTAGCACCTTAAGGTTCTTAGTGTTTCTTACAGTTTTTTCCACCTAAAAGAAAAAGTTGAAATTGTTTTCAATATCAAAAATGACATTGATATAACATCATTTTCTTGCAAAACACAGAAGATACTCAAAGGGATTAGAAAAGTCATTAAATAAATATTGCACTCCTGGCTTATATACTTGTGGACAACCATACCTTAAGATTCTGGCTGTTTTCAATGAAATTTTCAAAATTAAATTTTGCTGTTTTGTACATTCCATCTTTAAGCAATTTTAACAAATATTTTAATATATTTTTGTTACCGGCAAGAAATGAAATTTGCTAAACAAATACACACTGAATATGAATAAAAGTCTTAGCCACGAGTGATGAAACAAAAGTTTCTTGATATTTTTCACAAATGGAAAAAAAGCATGCTATTACAATTTACTTTTCCATAAGTGAAACTGGTGACAGGAAATAACTGCTTAATCATATGTAAAAGAAATTTGTATTGACATTTGTTTCTGGTATCTTGCATCAGAACTTTCTAAACTTCATGACAAATTTCAATAACTTGCGAGGTCCCACTTGCTTGCCGGGACCCTCAGGGCAGCATCATTTCAAAACAAAAATCCACAGACACTTTGAGTACTCTTAAGAAACATAGATCCAGCGCTCCATTTATGCATTTTTCTGAAGCTACTTTATGATACTGTTAGAATTGTAATTACTAACACATGTCAGACAGTGCAAGCTTTCCAATCATATGTTTTGAACTCTTTCTAATTTGTATATAGAATTGTTAACCATTTTCCAGGAGTGATAAAACATCTGACTGTATTGTATATACTATAGATATCTCTCTGTTCCTCCCTAATGTCAAATGCTACTTTCACGCTTGCAAGAGTTCTTGACCTGTTGGGGATTTTGTGTCAATAAATCAGAATACACTTTGACTTTGCCTCCTACTCGCCACCTCATTATACTGGTGACCCCAAAGATGACCGACTCCGCCACAGCAGCAGCAAGAATCCACCTGCCACCCTTCACAACCCACAACCCAGAGGGCTGGTTCTTCAGAGGAGAAACCATCTTCAGGTCCAAGAAGATCAGCTCCACATCCCGCAAAGCCGACGCCATCCTCAAGTTCCTGCCAGACAATATCTTTGAACTTGTTGCGGAATGGCTCACCGACCAAAAGACCACCATCACCTACAAAGCGCTGAAGGACCAACTACAGTCGTCCTTCAGCATGCCACCTGCCCTCCAAGCAAAGAAGTATCTAGACAATGTGGGGACAGCAATAGGAGCCCAGTGGCTGATGCATGTCTACAAGCAACTGCAGCGGCTAGTTACGATCCCCACCACAGATGGCCACCCAGGGGCTATGTTGGACCTTGTGAGAGAGGTCCTACTCACAAAATTACCCTGCCAGACAGTCACGGCTATCCCCAACACATCAAGCATGGCCCTCAATGAGCTCCTGAAGATGGTCAACACTGTCCACTTGGCCCATAAGTTGACATAGCCTACTCAATCACCCGTATGAGCAGCCACCCCACAGCCACAGCAACAGACGGACAGTGATCCAGAGGGTCCCACTGCCTGCATACACAGCTACCGGAGCTTCAGGAGGAAAAACAAACCAAACAAAAGCCCAAAACAGAAGAACACCCCAAAGGCACTTGTTTCAACCACTGGAGGTTTGGGAATGAAGCTTGAAAATGCAAAAACGACTGCTGCATGTCAAAAAACAGGCAAAAGGGCCGCAGCAGCGACCCAACAAACTAAATGTCAGCAGTGGGTAGACCAGTTGCCTTGTAACAGTAAGAGAAACTGCGCATGCTTTCCACTTTCTTCCAGGTACAGGCAAAAAGACTCCACATGTTTTTCATTACGGACAAAATATCAAATACGGAGCTCTTGGTCAACAATGGCGTATGCAAGTCGTTCGTGCCAGCCAACCTGCATGAACGCCTCAATCCAACCCCCAGCATTCCACAGGTTTCCACTGCCAGCGGAGCCCCGCTGAAAATATACGGGAAACAGACCATTAATTTGTCGTTCAGAGGGAAGCAGTATAATTGAGCGTTCATCAAAGCAGATGTAACAGTCACACTTTTAGGAGTAGACTTCCTGAAAGCCTACAACATGCTGGTGGACATAAAAAATGGCAGCTGATCACAACCTGGCTCTGTAGCCCTACTCACTCCAACTCCAGCACCAGAGATAAGTCGCCTCCTACAGGAGTTCCTGGAGGTATTTAAGGATGACCTGCAGCACGACCTGACCAAACCTGCAAAGCAGCACGTCCAGCACCACAGTCACCGAAGGTCCCCCAGTGCATGCCTGTTTCAGACGTTTGGCCCCAGAAAAACTCACCCACGCCAAACAAGCTTTACAAGACTGGAACGAGCAGGAATAGTATGCCAAAAAGCCTCCAGACCCTCGGCGTCTCCCCTCCACATGGTACCAAAACCTGACAGCACATCACGACCCTGCGGCGACTACCAGAGACTCGACATCAAGACAGTACCTGACAGGTACCCACTGCCGAACATCACTGACAGAACAAACCAGATGGAGAGCACCAAAATATTTATGAAGATCGACCTGCTGATGGGATACTTACAAGTCCCGGTCGCAAAGGAGGACATTGAAAAAACGGCCACTATCATCCCCCTCGGCACATACACCTTCAACTATAGCTGCTTCGGCCTTTGGAACTTAGTTGCGATTGTCCAACATCTGATGGACGAAATCCAGGGCAATCTACCCTTCTGCATTGTCTACGTCGAGGACATAAATTCAACCCCAACAACACAAGAGAGATGCAGGCAGGTCCCACAAAAAAAAAAAAAAAAACTTATAGTCCGAAAGGACAAATGTGAATGGGCAAAACCAGCAGTGGAATTCTTGGGCCACCAAGTACACCCTGAAAGGGTCAAGCCCCTCCCAACGAAGGTCCAAGCATCACCGACTTCCCACAGCTGACAACAATCAAAGCAGCCCAAGAATTCATGGGAATGATAAACTATTACCACATTTCATACCCAACCTTGCTGAAACAATGACTCCAATATATGACTGCAGGAAAAGAAAACCTAAAAAACTGTGTTGGTATGAAAAACATAATAAAGCCTCCATGCTAGCCAGAAAAGCAATCACCTCTGCTGCCACACTAACCTTCCCTTTACCCTTTAGGTTCCTCACCCTAAAGATGGACGCGAGTAGCACAGTGATGAGTGCAGTACTAGAACAAGACTCAGACGATGGTTGTCGCCCATTGGTATTCTTCAGCAAAAGTTAACACCAGCAGAACAAAAGTACTCCATGTTTGACCGAGAGTTACTGGCAGTCCACAGAGCAGACGGACCACCAACCGTTGGTGTCTTCACCAAAAGTGGGGACGGGTGGTCAGCAAGACAGCAGTATCATCTATCATCAATACTGAACACTCTTGCACCATCAGATACTTAAAGGGATCTTCCAACATGGAAGATGCCCTTTCCCAAAACTCCATCAACAATGTCCAGATTGGGATATCATATCCTGAAATAGCATCAGCTGAGAAGGGTGACGTGGACCAACAGCAATTTCAGTTGGAGAACCCCGCCCTAACATGGAGTGTCCTATCCATCAATGACAGAGGGATGACCATAACCTGTGAGATGAGTACCGGGTGCCCTCGCCCATACCTTCTTTAGGGTTAAGAAAGAAAGCCCTCAACCTTTCCCACCCATTGGGCAGATCAGCCGCCTTGAACCCTGTTGGAATGGTACATGTGTAGAATGAAGGAGGACATCAAGAAGTTGGCAAAAGAATGCCTCCCATGCCAAACATCAAAGGCACACAGAAACAGAGATAAGAGAGTTCCAGGCAACACAGCGACAACTGGCCCACATCCACGTCGACATCATGGGACCCTTGCCCCTCTCTGAGGGGTACAGGTATCTCTTCACAATCATTGACCAGAATACCAGATGGCCAGGAGCAGTATCAGTAAGGCAGCAGACAGCAGAGAGTTGTGTGAGAGCACTAATAGGCTGGGTCAGCAGGTATGGAGTACCGCAATACATAACGAGTGACAAAGGAGCAAACTTCACTTCCACCTTATGGAGCTCCCTCGCCGCCAGCCTCGGGACAACAAATTCACACAACAGCATACAACCCAGAAGCGAACAGCATGGTGGAGCGGCTGCACCACTCCCTCAAATTAGCACTCGCCGCCAGATGTCAAGGCGGGAGTTGGAGAAAGGAATTACCGTGGGTCTTGCTGGGACTAAGAGCAGCGCCGCATGCAGCATTCAATGCATTGCGGCAGAAGCACTCTATGGACAAGTGTTGGCGATACCGGCAGACTTATTTCGCAACCTGAAAGAGCCCACAACTCTTCCAGATGTCCGTAGAGCATTGGAAAACATCATGCTGGTGAAGACAACATACAACGTAGCAATGAAAGAATACATTCCCGAAGACCTCAAAAGTGCAAAGTATGCATTCATAAGAATAGTAGATGCATACAAGCCCACCCCCTCCAGCCTACTCGGGACCACACTGCATACTGCAACAGAGAGAGAAAACGTACCAGCCAACGGTGGATGGGAGGATAACCTGGGGTCTCCACCGACAGATTAAAACAAGCCTACATCCCAGACTGCAACCCATTCCCCTAGGCCTACTTTTGGGGGTGGAGTACTTGTGAGGTCCCACTCAGTCACTGGGACCCTTAGGGCATCCTCATTTCAAAACAAAAATCTACAAGACGCACCGATTACTCTCAAGAAACACCCGGCATTCCTGATTCTAGCAATATTTTGCGCATTTTTCAGAAGCTACTTTATAACATTGTTAGAACTGTATTTACTAACACATGTCAGACATTGCAAGCATTCCAACCATATGTATTGGACACTCTTTCTAATTTGTACAGTATATAGAATTGTTAACCATTTTCCAGGAGTGAGAAAACACATCTGACTGTATACAGATATCTCTCTGTTTCTCCCTAATGTCCAATGCTACTTTTACTCTCTTGACATGTTGGGGATTTTTTGTCAATAAATCAGAATACACCTTGACTCTGCCTCTTAGTTGCCACCTCGTTATAAACTCATATAATGAAAACCAAGCATTTTTAAATTGCCTTGATGTGTCAAAATGCCAACTGAATGGGTACATCATAATCTCCATTAGTGACCAACTCAGCAGTTTCACATTTTCTTTTAAAGCCTCTCATTCAAGATTCTCCACATCACCAAAGGTTACAAAAGAATACAGTATTAATATATGGGTTCCCAGATCTTAGTGCAAATACGGGTATAGGAATATAAAATTTATGGGAAAAAAAATACAGGTCTCAACTTATCAGATGCTTCAGCCATCAGACCTGATAAATGGCAATGGAATACATTCAAGAAATTATAAGCTAAAAATAAAGCCTTATCATTTCTAGCCTAAACTTAACTGTACTTTTAGAATATTCAAGATTTTTATCTGCAAAATGCACCAAGAGCAAAACTAATGATGATGCTAACAAGTAAAGAGGTCTGTAGGTAAAGCAGTTACCTTACTGTAACAAAAATGGAATTAAAACTGTACATACCATAAGCTGGAGATCTTTTGACTTATCCCAAGTGAAGTTCTCCAACTGGAGATGCACATTTTGGCTTTTCAGCAAACCTAACAATCCCTTTTCTTCTTCACGAATGAACAAAAGCGCTTTGCCCTTTCCACCAGCACGAGCTGTCCTTCCTACGCGATGGATGTATTCTCTGGGAAAACCCAAAACATATTAGTAGTCAAACTTTCAAAGATCAAAGGCCCATCTTTTGTCTATAATTCCCTTTCCTGAATCATTCCTATTACAAAAGGCTTCCTGATGAAGTCTGGAAGCAAAACTGAGCATATAAAAAATTTATTTTTACTCCAAATTTAAATGAAACCAAAATATAAGTGTTATATTTTGTAATTTTTTATTAGCTTCTTTACAAATATGTCCAGTCATAAGAGTATAACACAATCACTTCACTTCATTTTTGAAAAATTCAGTAAGGGCAGACAAATTTGCCACAGGTCTATTGTGACTAAAAAAAAATTATTGATAATTAAATACCTGTATGGTGAACAACGGCAAAAATGTAGGAAACATCAAGGAAATAACTTTTACATAAAATTCAGCTTCTTGCTAGAGTGCTGTTTCTTTTGTTTACATTCTCAATGCCAAGACGAAGTCCGAAATGATTGCTCTAATACTGACCATTTCCTTACTGCTTTTCCAAATCCTCTCTCAGACAGCCTAACTTTATTGTATAAGTACTCATTTTACCAATGTTTCCTCCAACTGGCGTGAGTCCATTCTACTGTCTGGAGGCCTCATGATATCATCCAGGTCATCATATCTCATATTCACTCAAAGAGATGTCAGCATTCTCCTGACTACTCAATGAAAGTTTTTCTCTCCATAAAATTTTTTGGAATTTGCTATGTGCTTCTTTTACCCCAACTCTTATTGCCTACTGCATCCTTTCCCATCAAGCTTCACTCTTTTCCTCAAACCCTTTCCTTTGGGTTGCCTGTCTCTTCAGCTTTCCCATAAAAAACAGTGAGGTCCCCAAACAAATATGGGCAGAATATGCACACGACATCTACCAAATAATCTTTCACTCACCCAAGGCATCACTAAACTGCAGAAGTAAGCAGCCTTCCGACTTGATTATGGACAGTTTTGCACAAGTAAAACTAAAAGTAAAATAAATTATAAATTCCAGAAGCAGAATCAGTGAGGTTACACCTCTCAACTCTCCTTTTAAACATACCCTCAACACTTATTCTGTTTCAGAACGCTCCCTGCATTTTGAGAAGCATTTTACATAAATTCTTGAGACAGCCACCATAAGCATCAGTTAACATTCTGCTTATTACTTACTTGGGATCTCGTGGTGGATCAAACTGTACAATCCAGTCTACTGCTGGGATGTCCCAGCCCCGAGCAGCAACATCAGTACACAGTAAGATTCCAGATTCCAATTTCGAGAAACTATAGAACATCTGTGTACGTAATCCCTGCTGATTTTTACCCTGAAAGAGAGGAAGTATCTGGTTACAAGGTTTAATTGTTAAGCATTTGGCACCCACCTACACTAACATAAAATGGTTCAAGCATTTCAATGCAGTTCATTTTTAGCCCTTAAAAAGGATAATGTAATGAACACTGGAGAGGAGGAATTATTAAGAAAACGAGCAGTTATGCAACACAAGGATTGTTTTTGCAAATTACATCACATTCAATTACTAAATTTTTTTTTATACTCTAGATGAGCCACAAAGCTATTTAATGACTAAAGACATTCAGTCCTTTAATGACAAATTTTTACAATTATCATCATAAACGTTTTTAAGTCAACCCCATAAAGGGGAAAGCTAAGATGTTAAAAAAAGTCTACACTTTTTCGTCCTGTGTTCTTCAATTATTCCTCTCTCCATGATTTCTGGTCTCCCTACATGTCTTTGTACTGCTATGCTACTTCTGTAGCTACTGCTTTCCTGACCTCAACTTGGACTTCCGCACTTATCAGCTACATTATCATCATTATACTTTCTGCTTGGCTACCATTTTAGATGCCATCCATTCTTGGATAAATCTCTTAAATTCAACGTTAAGTGTAAAGTACAGGTTACTTTAGCGTAGGAACTGTAGAATTTCTGTTGCATGTAGGATATCTAGTAGAAGACATTCATGTGCAGGTTAATACAGGGTCTATGTTACTTAACAGACCTATTTATTCACCAGAAAGCCAGAGCCACAAAGTATATGGTAAGTTGAGGTGCTACTTCTCATTTCTACTAATTTACAATACTAATGAAAGAGTGGAATAGAATAGAATTTAGGCCAAAGGCCAAGCACTTGGACCTACAAGGTCATTCAGTGCTGAAATGGAAATTCACAGTAAAAAGGTTTGAAAGGCATAACAGGAGGAAAACCTCGCAACTGCACTGTGAATCAATTGTTAGGAGAGGGTGGAGAGTAAGATGGAAGAAAGAATATGAACAAAGGTACAGTAAAAGGAATGGCAGGGGTTGCAGCTAGGGAATGAAGGGATGCTGCAAAGATAAAAAAAAAAAATAAATAAATAAAAAGTAGAACACTTTCTACCTAAGCAGTGTCAAGTGCCAGCTTTCCTCCTTCATAAATGGATCCATATACTGTACTGTATATATGTAAAAATTTAGTTAAAAAATTATGTAGTACTCCAGTATTACAGACTCCTCCTACTGTCCCCCTTCCCACCCCTCATGTTTTCCTTTGCTCTGGGTTTTTCACGCCCGTATGCCTTGTCCCAGCTCCTGCCTCGTAAGCGGTTGCAGATAGCTTCTCTAATAATTGTGAGTTACTATTTGTATACCATATGATATTTTGGATATGGTATTGGGCAGAATATTTAGACTGCCTATTGTTTGTGTTGATCATGTTATACGTGGTAATATTTTGGTATGTAAAGTTTTGTTTTATTTAATTAAATGTAGTAAAAGTTTTGTGGTTTTTCCATACAACCTAATGTTTTATTTGGTTTATATCTAATAATTTTGTGGACTTAACTTGAACCTTGACAGCAATAACTGTACTGCAACAATGAAAGAGGGAAAAAAAGATTCACTTACGTTTATATCCATGACATTCAGCCCAAGAGAGTTGAGAAGTTTGCAATAGAATTTGACAGCATTGCAGGTACTGAAAAACACCATAATTTTCTTCTTCTTATTTTTCTCCAGGAAGTTGTGCAGTATAAGGACCTTCTTTTCTGGCGGGCACATCACATAGGCTGTAAAGAGTCAAGTTTATTTCAAACCAACTCAGTAGCCATACTTGGAGAGGGGTTACCTCTGTAACTTGAATTAAGCAATCACAAAGACCACGTCAGTGAAATTTACCACCTTAGATTTTAAGATTTTAAGGCAGATTCAATTAAATACAGATCTACATTTATACCAAAATACAAATAGTTTTTTCCGACTTAAATAAAAAGCAAGTTTCAAAGGGAAAACAAATACTGTCTTAGTCATGTCACACTGCATTATATATTACATATCTCTTTGACATACAGTCCAGTTAATGACAACTACCCCACAGTCTGACCTGTGATGTAGTTTAAGTACTGTAATAGTTTTAGTCAATTTCATTTTGTAACACACATCAATATTCTACCCAATATTCTTTCCCAGTGAAGGCAGAAAAGATTACTGAAAAACAAGACTGCTAGGGTTACTGTATTAACAATGCATGGGGAATGGCTACAAAGGCTTGATGATTTAAAGAGTAGAATAATTTTGTTATAAGAAATCCCTGTTCTAGAGTTCCTTGCCAATCATAAAGATGCTGTACTAAGAGCAAGAGCCTGGAGGATGTTTACATCCCACAGTGTGTTGTACATTCTTACAGTCACAATTGCATTATTTTTTTTCTTTCTGCCTTTGGTTTTTTATCCATCCCCCCCTGCTCTCTTCCTATCTACAAAGCTGTACAGATTCTTTGTCAAGCTCCAATTTTCACCTGCCATTTAGAAGCTATTACATTCAGACTAGTGCCACAGGTCTAGAAATGACTCATTTGTCTGCTTGAGCAACTACAAAAATTCTTGATGTTTCTACAAACAATGTGTAACAAAACATCAATGGATAAATGGATGACATTTCTTAACTATACAGTATTAATATTTTAAAATGCAAAAAACTGCTTCTGTCACCTTGTTCAAGACCATCTACAGTAGCGGTCTTTGCCAAGGGTTCACCTTCTACTTCCACCGGTTCATCGTTGAGAGATAATCTTGCCAGTAAATCTACTTTCTTGTCTTTAGTTGCACTGAAAAACATTGTTTGCTTCTTTTCTGAAAATAAAAGAATATGTAAATATGGAACATGAAATGAGAACAAATTGCTGAAGTATAAAAAAAAATATACAATATGGGAAATTTCAATTATCTAATTGTTATACAAATTTTACAATTTTGGAATGCCATCACGCTAAAGTATCAATATGTCGCTCAATAACAAGTACTAAGGTTTGTTCTGTAAAGAAAAACTGGCCTTACTACATGTTAACATATGTTTACCAAAAGAAATTCTGAACTAAATCTTAGAAATTGTACTATTCTTCTCCAAGTTAGTCATACTAGTAAATTTCCAAACCAAAATGTATCTAACACCGTTTGAAGAAGAAGCTATTTTTGGCATTAAAAAAAATCATATACATGGCTTGGACAAAAAACCATAACTCATTCTACCACAAATATAAAATTCCTTATACCAAGAATATGTAATGCACATTTAAGAATCTCAACAGTCTCCTGTACTCAAAAAAGACAAATGGAGAGAGAGAGAGTTTTTAAAAACAAACTACTTTCATACTTACTTGGAAGTAGTTCTAATATTGCATTTACCTCCTTCTCAAAACCGACATCCAAAATGCGATCTGCCTCATCAAGAACAAGGCAGGCCAGGTTTTTAGTAATGAAATTAGGGGTACCTTTCAAGTGGTTTAATAATCTCCCAGGAGTAGCTACTAATACATTGATGCCTGAAAACAAGTCAAAATATATTAAATTTGATCAAGAAAAATTTCACCATTCTAGTACATTTTTACAATATTACTTTCAATAAAAATATGTAAGCTAAAGGGTAAAATTTCCCTTAACTAAACTTCCAGTTATACAGTACCATGAATATTGCATATACCTGCATTCTCATTACCACCTGTGGATTGGTAATAACCTGATTACCTTAGAAGAAGCACAATTTAAAGAAAGATTTGGCTTCTGTTATGGAAGAAGGAGGAAGTTACAATTTCCTAGTGGAAATTACACAACACATCTTACCTTTCGCTAAAATTTCAGCTTCCTCGGAGTTATGAACCCCTCCAATGAGGATTCCTGACGTTAGAGAATGATCTTTGATAACTTTTTTTAAGACATCAAAAGTCTGCATTGATAGTTCTCTGGTTGGGGAAATGATAAGAGCTCCTGTGCCTGAAATAACAGATCACAAATAATACAACTAAAGCACCGGAAGATTAGAGTACAGTACCAATATTTTAAAGCATCCATTTTTTACCTACTCAAATACTTAGACTTGAATCAAATACAGTACAGAAGGTTCTTTACACTATTCCTCTGGCTCACAGCTTCAGTGCCCTCTGACGTACACCTTTTACTTGTACCTAAAGGCATTTTCTCACATAACTATATCTAAAAATGCTAAACCATGTTTTGGTTAAACTACTATTTAGAATACTGATACAATTGCAATAAATGGTATAAAGGTAATGTGTAGCAAGGCACAAAATGAAAACAAAATCCAGTCTTCTTTGGTTATAAACACAACAAAGAGCTATAAAAGTGGACTAGCATGACACAAACAATAAACATGATGGAAAATGGAGACAGAAGTATCAAAACCAATACATAACATACCACAGCTTAACAATTAACCAGACAACTGAGTCCAGAACAACCTCAACTCTCAAAATACTAGGCTTGTCTTAAAGCACTGCGAAATTACTGGTGCTCTACTGTTCAAAAGGGAGCACTATTAGGTAACAAAAAAAAAAAAAACGGCCTTTCACCAAAGTGGTTGGTAGTCTTGGTCTCATGTACATCAAGACTTTATATTAATTATTGCAGGAACATAAAATACAGTAAAACCCCCGTATTCGCGGTCTCACTATTTGTGGACTCAAGTATTCGCGGACTTCTCTGTGGAACATATCTACCCATTATTCGAGGAAAATTTGCCCAATCGCAGTATTTTTCACTGAGAAATATTCACTAATTACTGTATTTTCATGACTAAATGCACTTTTTGTGATAAAACTATTAACATACTCAGGTATTAGCATTTTCAGAGTTTTTTTTTGTGTTTAAACTATCAAAATAGGCAGTTCTAAGTGTTTTTAGAGGGGTTCTAGGTATTCATGGATTTTAGCTATTTGCGGGGTGCGTATCGCCCACAAATACGGGGGTTTACTTTAATTTAAAAATTTTTTTTAAAATAAACCTCAACTCACCATCTGCGGGAGTGAACTTCAAATGGCTAAGACGCTCCACAACAGGTATGATAAACGCTAAAGTTTTCCCAGACCCAGTCTTAGCAGTGCCACGGACATCTTTGCCCTCTAAGAGCGGTGGTATGGCTTTTTCCTGGATGGGTGTCATTTTTGTGAAACCCATATCAGTAATGGCCTTCAGGGTTTTTTCTGAGACAGAATCCTGCAGACTTGAAAATGGAGGACCTTCTGCCACACTGCTGACAACAATGGCACTCCCTGAAATTTTAAAAATCAGCGAAAAAATAAATATCAAGAAATAAGCAACGAAAACTTCTTTTATAACAAGTAGAGCATACAATTTTTCAACAATAAATGCTAACCCTGCAGTGTCATTACTGTATACAAGCCACAAAATCATGTTCAAGCTTTGTAAGACAATAAAATTAAACGTAAAGTACTTACTAATCTCTTTGTATCTAAAGTTACATATGAACTTACCACTTGTCACTGCTGGTGTGCTCTGCTTCTTCTTCTTCTTCTTTTTCTTCTTCTTTTTGCCTTCCTGACATGAACCATCATTTTCCTGAACTTTCTGAGGGCTGACACTTCCTGAGTCATTCACCTTTGGACCATTCACATCTGTCTCAACAGGAACCCCACCCCCTTCAGATACAGGTATCTGTTGACTTTCCCCATTTTTCTCAGTCTTGGGGGCTTTACTTTTATTTCTTTTCTTTTTCTTCTTTGGCGGAAGAACTGCATCTGTTCCCTCAGTTTCCTTTTTTGAAAGGTCTTCCTCTAAATCTGGCAGTTTTCTCTTCCCTGCAACAGATACGTAACTGAACTTAAATTCAAAAATGCATTTAATTTTGCTGTCAAGTTCCATAAATACTCGGCTTGTTTTTACTTAAGCTTATCAGCTTTAGAGGCAGCTGATAGGTGTGAATCAACATGCAAAAGAATTTGGTGGTCATTTTTATGTATCCATGCTGTTAATGGAAACCTCAAAATACTGCACAAACCTGAATTTCCAGTTAAATTATACCATAGCTATAACTTTTTGCTGCATAAGCAATTTACACAGTCAAAACAATCCACAGCTCGGCTTTTGTGCACAAAGAAGCAATGCCTATGCATTAAGACATTGTAAAGATTTCACCATTTTGTAGTATAAGCATGAAAATATCTCAACATCATATAAATATGGCAAATTTTTATGGCAGTATGTAAAAGGAAACTCCCGCCCCGGGATGATGAGGCCATCATTATGAGATAAGATTTTTAACTCAGCCTACTTAAACTACCTAATAATAAAAATTCAAGATAAGAATTATTCTATAAGTGCCCCACCTAGCATGTCATTACTATACTCATAGTATTACTAGGTGCAAGGTTCCAGGCCACGAAACCAAAGCTAACTGTTGCATTGAAGAATTTCAAATCTTTCTGTAGCCTATTCATCCCTCACTTGGTAATTCATTAATGGTCTCCTATCTACAAAATCTTCAAATCTTACAAAAATACAGTAAAACCCATCCCATGTAAACTAACCATCAGTAGATTTCTCATTAACTTTCTGAGACTCACTGTTGTCATTTACTACTGTGCTTTCAGGAATACTTTTTCAACCCCATTAAGATTGATGTCAGTTTTACCTGTCTCTGCATTGGCTTCACTGGAATTGCAGATTTGTTGAGCTTCATTCCCATTAGGTACTTTACTTTTATTCTTCTTCTTCTTCTTCTTATTTTTCTTTTTTGGAGTAACGGCAGCTTCAGTTGGAATTTCATCATTTTTGTGAACACTGTCTTCTTCCAGTTCAGAAGCTTTTCTCTTTTCTGAAAAATAACATGAATTAGGCTAAGTTATTCTTAAAAACTAACTTTTAAAATATGGTGCCTCTCCACAAAAGACAGCAAATAGTGGGTTCTACACAAGAATATTGTCATCCTAAAAGCTTGTCCTTCTCATGGATATTATAATGAAGATAGTGATGGAGATGGTACAACTGTACGAAGAACTTCATAGACAGCAGCTACAGTATACGTATACATTACATGAATATGCTTTACCCTATGTGAAAGCATGTTATCATAAGCGCAGATCTAAGCATGTAAGGTAGCCCAGACTAGCCTTTGCAATATTTTAAGACGCGAATGAAGTGAGGGGGGGTCACGGCTACTGCAGGCCTTGTAGGTATTTCAAAGGGAATATGACAGAACCAGACTTGCCTTTATGTAACCAAACCTCAGACATCATGTCCTAACCTGACTTCCGACCCCTCCAATTAAGTTATGACCTCTCACTCCGAGTTCTATCCTATTTCAATTATTCTTACTAGACTTGTTTTAGAACACTGAGAATACAGTACATGGTACAAAACTGGGTCTGATAGCAGATTTAGATGGTGATGATAATAACGATGTAAGCTTTGACTGATTGATTGATTATGAAATTTAGGCCTTGAAGACCAAGTGCCGGAACCCATCAGGATTATTCAGCGCCGTAATGAAGGTGAAATATATAGGGTAATTCTAAGTATTAGCTCCGTGCCTGTTTTTACCTTGGAAACTGTTTTTTTCTACACTTTTAGGGCTTCTGATACTGGCAGTGCATTTGTTTGTTGTCGACCAAATGGAATGTCCCTTCGCTGTGTTTAGTACTGGCCCGGGGTACCCATATGTTGACAAGTTACTGCACTTGCCGGACGGGATATGAACTGTTCCAAACACACGTCCCCGTGCTCTGTCTTGTGAAGATCGTGTATGGAAACCACTTGTTGGATGGACTTCAGGGGTTAATTGCAGATTTATTACATTGGTGCGACAAAAACTGAAGGTAAACCCATAATTAGCAACCAAAAACTGTAGAAAAAGTTAGTTAGGGAAATCGTCGCCGCAGAGCTACTACTCAGATCTACCATATATAGATTAATGATACGATTGATAATGAATAGGTGAATGATGACATACTAGTCAAAAACCTTTTGGGTAGGATAATAGGCTACTGAAGACTATTAGCATATCGGTCCCATCTAGGTTCGGCAAATACCAGTTTACTTGCAAAATGGGGGCCACGTTTAATACTAACCCTTTAAGGATGAAGGTAAAATAATAAGAAAAGACGGTAAATAGGCTACTATAAACATGAACGAAAGACATGAACAAAAACATTAAAAAAAAGACTAAGCCTGAGGGCTGTGGTAGGAAACGATAACTCACCTGCGGTAGTCATTATGTCTAAAGGTAATAATTTTCCAAGTTACCTCGTTGTTATCCTTGATTCAATATCAAAATTACACTTCATCAGTAAACTTAGAGTAGGTTATCACAGTACTTTTCACATGCAAGTAAATTTAGAAAAGCTGTCGGCCGCTTAAGCATGGCATAGGATGATAGTAGTAGTAGTAGTAGTAGTTACAATGAGGTTCCTCTGAAACGGCTCCCTTCGTTCTAGTTCACCTTTGATTGTATTTATTTTCAAAGTTTATTTTGCCCGTTTTCAGTTTCCTCTATGAACAGATCCATAAAAAGGAAGATATTGGCTGTTACTTTATCTTTATCTTCCCGCTGTGCTTCCTGAAACTAAATCAGCTAATACTGTAGGTTAAGCAATAAAGCAACTATAACAATAATTCAGATTTTAATATACTTCTTCACACTTAATGTTTTTTCCTATAACTTTTCCCATCGTTTAGCATTAGAGTATTAACATATCTCCTATGCTTTTTTAAATGTCATATAGATATTTAGAGATGAATTTTCATTCATTTCTCTTTCCCATGTATTTTGTCCTGAATTTATATCACTCATTTTTTCTCCAATCTGCTCAGTTTTGCTTTAAGTTAAGTGTCTAACTCTTTCATATTCTCTTTACTTTGCATAATCCAAGATTTTTTTTACACTGGTCCAAGTTTTATCTCACGAATGAAGATAATAATTGGTATTTATATAGCTTTTTGTTCTGTTTTTGAGTGATGACAATTGAAAATCTATGTTTCACACACCAGTGATTTTACCTACGATTTACTCCGGTTCTTTAAAAATCTAAACGGAGTCCTTTTACCATACATATGGTAAATCAAACATCACCATTGTAAGAGTATTGTTTGTATACAATGCTAATATATCCACGATAATAAATGAAATTAATGAAGGGTAAAATATAAAAATAAAGAATTATTAGCCTATCTATCGCTAATTACCTGAGAAAAAATAAAAAAATCATTTAAAATTTATCTATCCAGTCAATGTAGAAAATACATAAAGTAAACGTATTTCAAAATTGTACGAGTTCTGTCTGTGCTAACATATCAATCACCGATAATAATAAATGATATTAATGATTGGTAAAATGTGAAAATAAAGAATTACTAGCCTATCTATCACTGATTACTTGAGAAAAAATAATGTAAAATTTATTTATCCAGCCAATGTAGAGAATAAATAATGTATAAATATTTCAAAATTAAAACATAAACTCAATTTATTTACTTTTTCAGATCTGTGATGTTTACATTATCGTACACGTGAGTTACATTGCATTAAGTTTACGGAAATTACGGCTTCGATATTCACAAAAGATACAGGTAATTGAAGCGAAAGACAACCTCTTGGATACTTTTAGGATTTATTTATCCATTTCTGACCCATTTTTTTAAATTCAGTTGCTGTTTTCCACTTCATAATTGCTTGTTCGCACACAGGGTTGACCTAAGCTACGGTACCATGTGCTTGATGAGCCAATCCGTAAGTGTAAATATTTCATTGTGTGTAAATCAAGTATCATAAAGAGAAAAAGCAATTGATAAGAAAATAAACATGGAAAATAGGCTAGATAATGAAAACAGAGGGACAGACCTGTCGTAAACTCTGTATCAAAACAACTGTAGACCAGAGAAGGATAAACCTCAGCGAGGCCTAGGCTAGTCTGTATATTTTTTTAGTATAGTTTGGCATTCGGGAGTCCATGTAGACTGAGGGGTCTCATGGCCAAGGCATAAGCAGTAAATGTAGAGGATAGCCTACAGCCACATGAAGATGTCGTTTATTAACATAATTTTTGGTAATGCTTTAAATTAGCACCACACTCTTGTAGCTAGGCTAGGCTAGGTTTGGCAACTTGCAGCTTATGTGCAAAATGGGCACCGTGTTTAGTACCAGGCCCTAGGGGATGAATGAAAAAAAGAAAACAACGATGATAAATACCATAAACTTAACAGAAGACATGAGCTAACCATAAACAAAAACATGGATAAAAGATAGTAAATATTCCATTTGGCGACTGGCATGAATCAGGCCACAGCCGTAGTTTCAAGTTTCACCAAGTTTTTAAGTAAACTATATGGATGTGGGTGGTGTATATAGGCCTAATACAGTAGGGTTGAGGTAATTTGAGACCCTTATCAAGTAAGTCGTGACACTTCCATCTGCATACTGTGTGAAATACCTGTTTAACTTAATTTTTAGTTTCAATACCAATCTGCTCCCATGAGCTCCATATTCAGTATCAGCCGCATGGGAATTAATGTTAATCAGCCGCATGGGAATTAATGTTCAGTATTAGCCGCATGGGAATTAATGTTAAAACGAACAAGAGATGGTCAGCATCTTGGCAACAGTAAATCTCTGATAGATTTTAGTATGTTTTCATAAGTGGAGATTTTAAAGCAGAGCCTAAAAACTCCAATATTGATTTGTGGTATTCAAGTAAAGTAATACCCATGTTTGATCTGCTATTTTGTATAGAAAATATTTAGGTAGACAATTTCATTATTCTAATTATAAACTATGGTTTTCCCACTGTAGTCCCCCATGATTGTTAGATGTAAGCTAAGGTAAGGTTACACATGAACTAGTATGGCAGGTCCTCGACTTGCGGCTGGGGATCCGTTCCAGCGCCATGCCTAAGTCGGTGTATTGCCGTTATCGGCACTTTAATGACGCTTACGGTACTGTAACTTGGTGTTGCATCAAGTTACAGTACCTTAAGTGCCATTAACTTAATACCTATTCTTGTGGTTAGCGCTGTAACTAGACGCACCATCAATTTATGGCACTGTAAAACACCATCAACGGCGCTGAAAAAGCACTGTAAGATCGAATCAGCAGTAAGTCAGTGACACACTATGTCTATTACTGGAGACATGCATGTGCAAATAGTAATTTTGTATTATTGTGATAATTAATCTTTTAATACGGCTTAGACAAAGGTGGTTCAACCCTTTACTGAATGTGAGAAAATAAGGACTTTTTATGCTTTTTCCACTTGACAAGTGTCTCCACAAAGCCTTTATCTGGTAAAATAGTTATATTTGATGAAAGTTCTGGCCGCATATTTTAGGATTCTGTTTAATTTGAATTTTATACTAGCCTATTAATCATAACTTAGCCTAACCCACCTAAGGGCTCTGAGTTCTGCGTGGCGTAACACATCCTAGGGATCCTTTCAAACATTACTAATAGATGAACATTATCATACTGCTAGGCTAGCTTAAGTATTTTCAAATCCAATTCGGCATCTTCATATGGAAAAACTGTACTGTATACTGTACAGTAATAGTGTAGCACAGCTCCACCCTTATATTGTGACATCACTGGGATATGACGTAAGCCATTATTGAGAACACTTGAGCAATATTACTTGCATGTAGTCCAAATCAATGGCACATCTTTTAGTTTCTATCATGGGTAGATAGAATTAAAATGCCCATGTAATAAGTAAAATGTTGAATTAAAATGCCCATGTAATAAGTAAAATGTTGAACAGTTGAATCTTGATATTTGGACTCCAGGATTTTGTATTCTGTAGAGTAACAGTATAGGCCTCAGCTGTCAGGTTGGTTGTGTAATTTTCCAAACTAGTAAAACTTAAAAAGATGTAATATTTTGAGGTCAGGTGTTCTTGGACTAATTAAATACAGCACTGTACCTAAAAATTTTACTACAGATGGCCAAGCAGAATGGAAAAGGTAAACATGGAGACAATGAGCCTAAAGGGGAAATGCCACAGACGAAAGGACAAGATACACAAGAAAAGGCTCCACATTCTGTCAAAGTGCCGCAACTCTACAAAGAAGCATCAAAAATACTGAAAAAATTTGAAAACAAGGAGGGATCTTTGAAAACACTGATTTATTCAGGAAAATACAGGGTAAGTGTACTAAATGTTATCTGTGGGTGATTCAATGCAAATAGTAGTTATGTTGCTGTATATTACATTATTTAAATGCATATATTCTTTTTTGGTTCTAAAGTATTTTGAAAGGTGTTACTAAATAACGAGTACTTTATCTCACTCAAAAGTAACCATTACATTGTCGTTAATTTATGGCTTTTGTTTCAGAACTATGGAGTGATGTTTGGTATACTCTCTAAACTAGTTAACAATCAAGCAACTGTGAAAAGTGCCATTGCTGCGTCAAACTTGCTCGTTGAACAGCCTAATTTTGAGTGAGTGGTGTAAAGTAGAATGTGTTCATGCAGCACTAACATCATTCTTGAAACATTTACATCAGATTTTTCCCATTATTGGGCTGAATTTGAAATAACTTTCCTCTCTCTTCTGCATTTCTGCATTTGATGCCTGTGTTCCTATCTGGCCTGTTGCTTCATTTATCGTTATTGTATAATTTTCTTGGCTCTCCTCCTGTTCTTCATTTCTTTGCATGCCCAAACCAGGAAGCAAATCTTTAAAAAATGAGAAGAAAACTATAGCTTATTTGAAATAGCAATTCTCTCATAGTGTTTGACACCTGTTTGCTCTATGCACATTTTAAAACAATATAATCAGGTGTGACAACCTCCCTCATTGAGTATCTTGATATACTCAATCAAATTGGTATTCATCGATTTATGAAAATTATTGCATCACTTCTCAGAATATGAACACCTCCCATTATTATGTAAAAATTTCCTGAATCTTTCTTGAGGCCATTTTATATCTCCTTATGATGTAATTTTCATATTGATAGTGCAGTAATTGAAGTATTTGTTTTATTTTCAGTCCTCATCTTGCCCAAGTATTGACTACTCAGGCTCTTTCCAAAGGATCTGTGACTGGAGATTGCAAACCAATTATTGTATTTAAAGAGTACGAAGAAAAGATAAAAGCGACAGCTACAAAATCATTTTCAGCTGAAACAGCAGTAAAAGATAAGGGTAGGGGTTAGTGTTTTTGTGATGTTTTGCAACAGCCTTCCTGTTTTATATATATATATTTAAAAGCCTTTAATCATTAGGTTTGATTCAAAGAGTTTACTGTGTTAGAAAATCAGGATTTTAAATCCTTCAGAGAAAGGTGAACTTGAATTATTCATTCCAAGTCTTTGTCTCCTGTTCCTTTGACAGATGTTTTACCTCGCTATGTTAGAGTCAACACGTTGGTAGGGTCAGTGAATCGGGTGCATGCCCAGCTGGAGACTGATGGATTCATCTTGGAGAATTGTGATCCAAGTTTAGAATCGTACGACGACTTTTTGGAACGTGTTAAGGTAAGACTTTAATTGCTATACATACTGTGTCTTTTATTTTTAGCTTTGGCATTCTGACAGATACCAAAAAATTAGCACTTAACTTGACTAGTTTCGTAGTGGATGTGCGATGTTCTTTTTTCATTGCTTTACCATAAAATAGTTGAAAAAGAGAAAAATTATGTTAATAGTGAAGGTAGGCTGTTGATCAGTAAATGAGAATGTTTAAAATACTTTTAGCCTATCTGTTGCTTATGAATATCTTACTGCAATGATAACTTACAGTTAGATAATATTATTTTGAGTCAGTACTCATAGATGTTTAATATATGAATGGTTTATTCCAGAATTTGGCTTCTCCATATTACTTGGTTGATTACCACATTCCAGAGTTACTGATATTTCCCCAGGAACTCCATTTTGGGACAGCATTCTGTATAAGAAAAATGTCATCATCCTCCAGGACAAGGTATTGGTTGTTTTTTGTTTAAACCCATGAAAGGAAAACCTAATAAAAATGTTTGTAATGCTAAAACACTGTTTAGCACTAGGCAAGTTGAATTCACCCTCCCAGTTTTGATAAATGTATTTGAGTACATTTACTAGTGTGGAGAGTTGATTACACGTGGGCTATTGTTACACAAAGCAGAAGAAGCAGCATACGTAGTACATAGAGATGAAACTTGTAGTATATTTTGCATAGTTAGGTTAAGGTTGTAATTGCCTCATTGTTTGCTAAATGTGAGCAAGTAAGAAATTGCCTTGGTATTTGGGATTTGATCCCATCAATAACGAGTTATTGTATTGTAACTTTCCATGTAGCAGTGAGATACTATAACAAGTTTATTTATAATGTTAATCTTGCATTTATTCATTACATGATCCTGCTTTAGATTAGGAATCTTTAAAGAGCACATCAGTTGTAAAACTGTTTGTCATGTTGCAGAGTATTATCCAAACTCTTGGTGAGCAAAGGCCATTCAGATTAATGATTACCCTTACCATTTTGACTTCTACATATTCTAATAACTTCTTGTCTTTGAACTTTAAAAGTTGGTTTGTTAAACACAGACCTTAGATCTCAGTTATATTTATAAAACTAGTGTCTATCAGATCATGTTTTTTCTTTCCATCAAGTATGGGAGTTACTTGTAGGCATTCAGTGCTGATTCAAATAGCCTTTACATTAAAGAAGTATTTTGAACACTGTAGATTCATGAAAATGGATGGGAGTTGTCTTGAAAGAAACTAAAATCATATCTTTGACTCTACAGGCTAGCTGCTTACCAGTGTTCCTGAGTGACGTTCAGGAGACAAGCAATGTCTTGGATGCTTGTGCTGCCCCAGGCAACAAAACTTCACATATTGCTGCTAAAATTAATAACCATGGGTAAGTTATTTATATTCATTTGATTTTATGAAATAATAGGAAGTAAGTTCGAATAAGTAATTTTGTGAAAATGGTACAGTACTGTACTTAATTCTATCAACCTGAAATTCTGTTGAAAATGATGTATTGATTGAATACTGTATATCCGAGGGTTAATCTAGTCATGAAAGAAATTAAGATCGGCAGTTTTACCATTCATTAAGAAGTGAGACTTGAGTTAATTTTATGTAGCTGTGTAAAAAGTAGCCAAAAATACTGAGATACATTTCTTGCTACTTTAATTATCTAGAAAGATAATTAAAAGTATTAACTTGATTAAAGTCTGTTTGCAGCCATTTCCCTTGCTGTTTTATGTCGATAGATTTATTAAGGACTCACTTGCATTTAAATTGCTATTTCTTGGAGGTAATTGTTTTTTGTTTATTCTAGCTTTCTGTAAAAGGTTCAGTGAATAATTTGATAGAGTGAAGCGTACTGTCTTTGAGATATTGTAGCAATTTTTTTTGTAGTTCTTTTGGCAAAATTAACATTTGGAAAATCACAGTTTTTCATGAACAAATTTTCAATATCCATTTGCAGGAAGGTAATTGCTGTAGAGCATGATCAGAAACGCTTTGAGACCATGAGAAACTTGCTTAGCTTTCGTCAAGCAACTTGCGTAACCTCTGTGAACAAGGATTTCTTTACCCTGAAACCCGCCAATTATGCTGACATTGAACACATTTTTGTTGATCCATCATGTTCATCAAGTGGTAAGTAGAAAAAACACCAGATTGGAAAAGTAAAATACCTTAACTCTCTCTCTCTCTCTCTCTCTCTCTCTCTCTCTCTCTCTCTCTCTCTCTCTCTCTCTCTCTCTCTCTCTCTCTCTCTCTCTCTCTCTCCCCTAAGGTTTAAGGATATATTTTCTCATTAGGCAATCCTTGTCACGTTATAGAAAGATGGCAGGGCAACATTCACAACAAAACAAGGACTGCTTTACGTATAAAAAGGAAGATAATATATATAATATAAAACTAAAGAGATCTTGATGTTTCAAGAAAATAGATTGTGAACAGTATTTAACATGTTTTTGAATATCCAACTTATTTTCAAAACATTGAATATATAGGCATGAATTTTCAGTTATGCTTTGGTCAAGGGGTGATTAGTCAGGTTTGCTGACTAAATGAGTTTTTTCCATGGTTTTCGGTCCTGTGGTCTTTTTGCCAGGACTGTTGATCAGGTGTAGGCCTCCATTTATGCCTTTTTTTTCCAAGATGTCCTGGGCCTTGCTAAAAGCCTTTCTGTTACTTCCATGCCAACTGCTTTTTGACTAACTGCTCCTCATCCCTTCTCATGATCATTCCTAACACTCTGGCCATGAATCTTAACATTCTCTGGTCACACCTTTTCAAGAACTCCTCCAGATTCCTTGTTCAGTGCCTTGTTTTTGTTGCACAAAGTAGTACAGGTCTTGCTTATCCACTGTAAGTCTTTGCTCTCTTTGTGAGTGAGACATTTCATTTACCAGTAGTTTAACTATCTCTCCGTCTCATCCAGTGTTTACCCTCTCAACTCGTGCATCTCTGTCCAGTGTGCTTCCCAAGGTAACAGAATACAGTACCTCTGATAAGACCTGCTTGTCTTGTCATAACTGGGTTCTCAACTCCCTTGTCATCCCTATTTACTCTTGTATAGCAGTACATTACAGGCATTGGATTATATCCTACTCCATGTATATTTTGTAATCCTGAGCACTCCTTTTGAATATCTGCTACAGTGGATACACAGTACTGAATTCACTCCTACACCTTTCCCATAACATGGCCACTTTCCTGATTCTACTGCTACCTTTCCAGTTAGCATAAGCTTTGTTTTGCTTGCACTGAATATCATTCTTTTCCACCACTACTTCTTCAGATTCTGCTGTTAATGCTATGTCATCTTTGTAAGGGAGCTCCCAGGGGCCTTGTTTTCTTTACTCCTTTGCAGTTTCTTTCATTATTATGATAAGCAGCGAAGGACTCGGCACTGATCTTTTATGGGCACCAGCACTTATCTTAAATTTTTCTGATTTACCTGCCACTTGTTTTCACTCTGGATCTAGTGTTAATGTAAAGTAATATCACTTGCTAAACAAGTCTTTCTGCTACCTTCTGCCCATTTAATTATTTGTCTCAGTACCCTGTCAAATGCCTTCTCAGATCCACAGATATGGTACATAATCTTCATACGTGGTACTTTACCTTTAGAGTCTTCATTATAAAGACTGCTTCTGATGTCAATCTCACAAGCATGAAGCCAAGCTGTCAGTTACTGATTTTGTAAGTTTTTCCACGCCATTCCTGCACCACCTTTTCTTACTTTAGTAAGCTTATGGATGACAGGCTCTCCTGATGCTTTTATTGACACACTTGCTGTTCTCGATGTTCCTGTTCATGTGCATTTCTAGTTTTAATCATCAGAATGCAGATTCAATCCACTTCAGTCCTAAGAGAAAAGTTAAAAAAGCAGTGTCATTTTTCACTTCATGCATATTTGGAGTCACAGAGAGACTTGTAATTTTCTTGGAGAGTAGGAGGAAGAAGACGTAATTTGTTTTGACTGCTTAAGAAAGATGCAAAATGCCATTTATGACCTACTTTCCAAGTTCTGTTGTTATCTCCTAGATTGAAGATGAGACATTCATGGATGTCAGTAACCCTAATGTCTTTGTTGCAACAGTTGGATGCTCAACTATTAATTAGGATAAGAAAATTCTTTAAATTACTCAGGCAGTGCATTTTTCAATCGTTCCTTCATTCCAGGCACAAGAGTCCATAACGACCAAGTCTCCAAGCAACGCGTTACAAAGCTGGCATCACTTCAGACTATGTTACTGAAGCGAGCACTTTCCTTTCCCTCTGTCAAGGAGGTGATCTACTCGACCTGCTCTGTGTACGAAGAAGAAAATGAAAAAGTTGTTGACGATGTTCTCGCCCAGTATCATGAAGAATTTGAGCTGGCTAATCTTGCAACTCACCTTCAAGGATGGAAGCACTTTGGGCACCATACTTACAGGTTTGGTCACAAATGCCTGAGAACAGACATTAGCATTGACAGATGCACAGGATTCTTTGTAGCAAAGTTTGTTAGGAAACAGGCAGGTAAGGGAAAGAAAAGAAAAGCTCCCAAGTCTCAGGATTCTGCGGATACTCTCAATGGGGAAAATGCCAGTAACCTGGATATGCAGTCCTCAGAGACTTCACATAGACGCCACAAGAAGGGAAAATTTGTTGCTTCAGAAGAATCTGAAGTAGCAAATGGAAACACAGAACAAAATGATGCCCAGGTGGAAGAATCCCCATCTGAAAACACAGTTGTTGAAGAGTGTCATGATTTGCATCCAAAAAAGAAAAAGAAATCTAAGAAGAGTAGGAAATCTGAGGGTGTTACTAGTAATGGTGATGAGACTCCTGAGATCTCTGTGACGGAAAATGAATCTAATGAGCAAAATACTGTAGAGAATGAAATGGAAATATCGGGTTCTTCAGAAGTTAAAAAGAAGAAGAAGAGGAAGAAGTCAGCTGAAGTAGAGGAAGTTGAGAATTCTGTACAAGAAATTGAGGTTATCCAGGAATCTGTAGATTTGGATTGTTCAGAGGTTAAAAGGAAAAAGAAGAAACATAAGTCTGAAAGAAAAAGTATGGAGAATAATGAAAAAATTACAGCATTAGGTTCTTCAGAAGATGCAGAGACAAATCAATCAACTGCTGAAGTACAAGAGGTGAAATCTAGTAAGGACCCAGAAGTAGTAAGCTCTGAGGAAGTTATTAGCAAAAAGAAGAAAAAGAAATCCAAGAAATGATTATAAGAGTAAGATTAATACTTAGGAGTTGTTTTATATTTTCATGAGAATATAAGTGAAAAAAAGCCATTAAAAGAATTGACTGCTGTTTGCTTCTGTTATTAACCTTCACTGTACATTTTTAAATGCTCTTCATTCTGGTGACCCCATATACACTGCTCTGTGCAACACTGTACTGTCGACAATACTAAAAGTTCTCTGCAGGGTCCCTTCAGCCCCCATTGGCATTACTTCCTGCACTTTATCTTTCATCCTTTAATCCTGGTATTGACCCACCAAGTTGTTCAACATCCTCAGCTTTCTTTTTCTCCAGTTCTTACATTGCTGACGGGATCCTTCAGAGGAGCCAAGTGAGAGTCTAGAAATGAAACTTGGCAGTCTTGTTAAACTATTCTCTTGAGTTTCAAGCTATGTAAGCAGGCATGTGGAATAACTATAAGGATGTGAAGATACCATTCATTCTTGTTTCCCACTGAAAGATGTGGAAAAATTAAATTATACCTACTATATTTACTGAGGAAAAGAGAGTATGCATTTTGGGAAATACCACTGTATGTAAATTTACTTCCAACCACCTACCCTGCTTTAACTTTCAATTTTGTTTTTCTAGCCACAAAGTGCCTTCACCTTACTCTCCAACCTTTTCTTTGATTCCCTCTAATATTTGTCACTCATTTATGAGAAAAATCCTTTGGGCTAAACTTATGAGAATCCAGAAATGGAACTTGATGGTCTGGTCAAAGTTCCTCATAATAAGTAATTTATGGTCTGGTCAAAGTTCCTCATAATAATAATTTATGGTCTGGTCAAAGTTCCTCATAATAAGTAATTTATGGTCTGGTCAAAGTTCCTCATAATAAGTAATTTATGGTCTGGTCAAAGTTCCTCATAATAAGTAATTTATGGTTGGTCAAAGTTCCTCATAATAAGTAATTTATGGTCTGGTCAAAGTTCCTCATAATAAGTAATTTATGGTCTGGTCAAAGTTCCTCAAAATAAGTAATTTATGGTCTGGTCAAAGTTCCTCAAAATAAGTAATTTATGGTTGGTCAAAGTTCCTCATAATAAGTAATTTATGGTCTGGTCAAAGTTCCTCAAAATAAGTAATTTATGGTTGGTCAAAGTTCCTCATAGTAAGTAATTTATGGTCTGGTCAAAGTTCCTCATAATAAGTAATTTATGGTCTGGTCAAAGTTCCTCATAATAAGTAATTTATGGTCTGGTCAAAGTTCCTCATAGTAAGTAATTTATGGTCTGGTCAAAGTTCCTCATAATAAGTAATTTATGGTCTGGTCAAAGTTCCTCATAATAAGTAATTTATGGTCTGGTCAAAGTTCCTCAAAATAAGTAATTTATGGTCTTGTCAAAGTTCCTCAAAATAAGTAATTTATGGTCTGGTCAAAGTTCCTCATAATAAGTAATTTATGGTCTGGTCAAAGTTCCTCATAATAAGTAATTTATGGTCTGGTCAAAGTTCCTCATAATAAGTAATTTATGGTCTGGTCAAAGTTCCTCATAATAAGTAATTTATGGTCTGGTCAAAGTTCCTCATAATAAGTAATTTATGGTCTGGTCAAAGTTCCTCAAAATAAGTAATTTATGGTCTTGTCAAAGTTCCTCAAAATAAGTAATTTATGGTCTGGTCAAAGTTCCTCATAATAAGTAATTTATGGTCTGGTCAAAGTTCCTCATAATAAGTAATTTATGGTCTGGTCAAAGTTCCTCATAATAAGTAATTTATGGTCTGGTCAAAGTTCCTCATAATAAGTAATTTATGGTCTGGTCAAAGTTCCTCATAATAAGTAATTTATGGTCTGGTCAAAGTTCCTCAAAATAAGTAATTTATGGTCTGGTCAAAGTTCCTCAAAATAAGTAATTTGTGGTCTGGTCAAAGTTCCTCAAAATAAGTCATTTATGGTTGGTCAAAGTTCCTCAAAATAAGTAATTTATGGTTGGTCAAAGTTCCTCATAATAAGCAATTTACAAGAGATAGAAAATTTGATCCCCGAGTCAGAAGTAAATGCCCTTTTTTATTTCACTCATTTGTAAGAAGGCAGACACTGCTACATGCACCTCAAATAGTCTCTCTCCCTTTACTTAACCTCCTCTCCCTTCATCCCCCACTTTATTCTCTCCACTTACCACCAAATACCCGCAAACACTCCTTTGCTGAGCCCATGGCCCCATCCTCGAATTTTACGCTGTTCGTATACTCCTTACACCTCCATTTCTTCACCTTAACCCTGTTTCAAATAATTTCTTCTTATGTGTTCTAACATCCTTCTTACCAAGTTCACTTCATTACATTTACAGTCATGTCTTTGTCATATCTTTATCCCTTCTTCACCAATTTAAACTTTTAACATGTGCTCTAACCAAATAATGTTCAAATGTGCCTACAGATATTCGTATTCTCCATTACATTTCTCAGCGTGCTCCTCCATTATGTAGTAATGACACAAAATCCAACAAACTCTTTATTTATTTCGTAAAAGCTCTTTGAAAGAATACAAACATAGGCATGACCCAAGATGAAATTGTACGTGTAAACGCCGTGGATTTTATCAAGCACTGCCCGATTACTCCTGTCTTTTCAACACGCCTTTCTTTTTTTTTCTTCTAATTGACATTCCGCGTAGCGGGGTAGTGCCGTCATTGCACTGTAGGCATTAAGGTTCTCTTTCATATCCCCTTTCTTCTCTCTGACTTTCCACTCTCTCCTAACAATTGATTCATAGTGCAACTGCTCTGAGGTTTTCCTCCCGTTACACCTCTCAAACCTTTTACTGTCAGTTTCCGTTTCAGCGCAAAATGACCTCATAGGTCCCAGTGCTTGGCCTTTGGCCTAAATACTATATTCAATTCAATCCTAATTGACATGTCGTGTTGTAGAAATTCTTTAGCTTCAGTAGGTGTTGCAATATGTAATACTCCTAGAAAGGTCAACTTGTTCTTCCGTTGCTCAAGATGGATATTCAAATACCAGTCACAAAGTTTTTTTGCGTAATGTCTCATAGAATAAAGGGAGAAGAAGAAGTGAAGTGTTATTTATTTTGATGTCCCAAGTTTATAAGAGGGTGTAATGCTGTGCTGTAATTGTCCTATTTATATAATGACTTTATTTGATAGTTGTTTATTTTTTTCTATATTTTACCATATTTCTCCTCTCGTGATTTTTTTCTTTTAGGAAATTAATTGTCTCAGTGGCTTGTTCCTTAAGGAATAGTGTGCAATTTTACCAAATAAAGGTTGTCTCATTTTGATAGTACCACTTTGAGAGCAGGTCTTCTTCCTAATGATAATGATAAAAATCTAACAACCTTTCTGTACATTATTAAGGAAACTATACAGGGCACGAGTTTATGACGCAACGAAGGAAAGGACTGATTAATTGAGCGATTTGGTAGTTAAATTATTTGCTGCTATAATACACGAAGTGAAAATTTTTTTTTTATTTCTTCAAATTCGTATAATTCCTAGGCTTCCATACTGTAATACTTTCATTTAATTCGACGAGTATGTAATGTCGAGTACTGTACATTTAAGTACTATTTATACCCGGCAAATTGATTTAGAGTATTGAAGCATGTAGGCCTATGGATTACATGAGACTATTGAAGTATGTAGGCCTATGGATTACACGAGAGTATTGAAGTATGTAGGCCTATGGATTACACGAGAATATTGAAGTATGTAGGCCTATGGATTACACGAGAGTATTGAAGTATGTAGGCCTATGGATTACAAGAGAGTACTGAAGTATGTAGGCCTACGGATTACACGAGAATATTGAAGTATATAGGCATATGGATTACACGAGAATATTGAAGTATGTAGGCCTATGGATTACACGAGAGTATTGAAGTATGTAGGCCTATGGATTACACGAATTTATTACGGAAGAGTTTTTTCCCAACGTTTTCACTTCATGTATTCTATTGGTAGGTAATTTATATACCAAATCGTCCAATTAATCAATTTTTTCCCATTTTTTTGACAAAAAATGCCCTGAATATTTTCCTCATTATTGCAGAGAAAGGTTTTTACTGTTCGCGATAAAAGATGGAGGGGAAACTAGGGTGTGATATCATATCTAACGAAGAGGCTGTTTACCCTGCAATGAATCTTCGACTAGCCATAATGTCGTTTCCCTAAGACGCTTCACGCTCCTACTGCGTCGACACTCAGAATGACACAAGAGGACACCCGTCTATAAAAAGTGCGTCATATTTGACGCCATGTGAAGGGGAGAGCAAAAAGTAATAGCAACAGAGATGAATGTCGGGGAGGGGTGGGGTGGGGTGGGGGGGACAGACCTGAAGACTTGGTTGGGGGTATGAATGATTCACCGACAAGAGAATTCTTCGAAGAAGTCGCTTTCTAGATTGTCGCTTTTGTGGCTTGACGTGTTAGCGGCATCTGGTTGAGTACACTGATGTTAAATTTTTCAAACCCCTCCCCCTTGAGCTGTCAGACCTTTGACCTGCTCTCCCGTAGACCTGACACTGAATATAAATTGGTTATAAACGATGGCCTTTCCGGTATAAAACGCTGATGCAGTGGTCAAAACAAAGGGTTTGAAGTACTATGACTTTTTCTTCGAATTTCGAGGCTCAGTTTTTGTTTTCTGTGACCGTCCCATTTCCCTTGGCACTGAAATATATTTGTTTTATTATAAAAAAATTATCTGTATTCTATCAGACTTGAATTTGTAGTTAACAGCCATTAATTATCTCTTAAAATTCCTTGCAGTTCGCTGAAGACTCGTGAACTTAAGACTGTAAATCCCAAAGCTGGCCATATGCCAACACTGTCCTTTGCCCAGAGGCGACCCTCAATTGTGGTAAGGCGTGAAGGGAAGTGAGAAGCCTGGTGTGCACATCTGAACTCTGACCAACCAACGGAGACGAATCCCTGAGAGTTAAAAAAAGCGGTTCAAGTTTAGCTGGCTCAAGAATTCACTTTTCTTAAGCAAGACAGTCTGCCCGGGAGTCAAGTTTACACACTCCTCCCTTCCAGCTCGCTCGGCCGTTGGCGGGTCTCTCTCTCTCTCTCTCTCTCTCTCTCTCTCTCTCTCTCTCTCTCTCTCTCTCTCTCTCTCTCTCTCTCGTGTGTGTACCACCCTGGCGGCTGCTGCTTTGCCTCTCTTAAGTCATTCAGTAGGACGCCGACTTTTGAGAAGTGGTGGGGAATACTACCCGTGCTCCCAGATTGCCATCACTGGCCAGCGTTGCACGGCTTAGTTGCCCGAATTGAATTGAAGTGGATTGATTATTCGTGGATCGAGTTTTAATCTGGCGGCCTGATTTGAGCAGACATTTATACGACGTATTTTTTATGTAACTTTTAGTTTTCGTCAGATGTTGTTGGCTGCGTTTTAAAATAAAAATAAGAGGTGAATTTAGGTGATAAAATCGACTTAGTAAATTTAAAATATATATAAAAATACGCGAAGATTTTGCAGTGATCATGTAGGAAAATTATTATTGCCATGGCGTAATTTACAAAGGCACTGTAACGCGTGATCAGTGAAGTGACTACAGCCATAGACTCAGAAATGCTTCTTTCCCGGAGCGTCGTGCTCTTTCTTCTTCTTTCGGTTATCTTGTTGGCGTCCGAAGCCGACGCCAGACGTCGCCGTCGGCTGAAGAGGCAGCACGACCACGGAGGGGACTTGGATGACGACCACGAGCCGCGCCGTGCCCGTCGGAGGCACCTGAGACGTCGACGGGGTAGAGGAAGCGGAACTCTCCCCAATTCGACGCTTGTATACACCTGTCAGGGTGAGTTTGATTTGTCCTTAAGGATGCCGCGACGTAAACAAACCTTGTGGAGACTGATTGTTTAGTTCTTTATTACTTATATTTGGTAAGTTTTGTATTTTTATGGTGCTTTTGCTGGTTTGAAAATGATCATCAAAACTTGATTATGCTTTTACCGAACAAATTGCTGTTGCGTCTAATGCCCATAAGAACGAAAACAAGACTTGGTTAATATACTTGGCATTGCAAAGCGGTGATGGTTATGTCCTTGACACACCTGTTTATTGAAGTTGTTTCTACTAAATGAGCAGGTTATACTTTGCTAAGATACAGTGTCCATAATCCTGTATTATGAACTGGTGCTGCTATCTCTCTCTCTCTCTCTCTCTCTCTCTCTCTCTCTCTCTCTCTCTCTCTCTCTCTCTAAAACCTTTTCGTAATGTGAGTTAGCTTTTATAGTCTTTGATTTACAGATGCGAAAGTCTCTCTCTCTCTCTCTCTCTCTCTCTCTGTTTAAAACCTTTTCGTAATGCGAGTCAACATTTATTTTCTTTGATTTACAAATGCAAAAGTCTCTCTCTCTCTCTCTCTCTCTCTCTCTCTCTCTCTCTCTCTCTCTCTCTCTCTCTCTCTCTCTCTCAGTTTAACAGAATTTCCTTAAGGCATGTTGACTTTCTTTCTCCTTTAATTTACAAACATCAAAGCACTCTCTCTCTCTCTCTCTCTCTCTCTCTCTCTCTCTCTCTCTCTCTCTCTCTCTCTCTCTCTGTTTAAAACCTTTTCTTAATGTGATTTACCATTTATATTCTTTGATTTACAAATGCAAAAGTCTCTCTCTCTCTCTCTCTCTCTCTCTCTCTCTCTCTCTCTCTCTCTTTACCATTTATATTCTTTGATTTACAGATGTGTTTAAAACTCTCTGTTTAAAACCTTTCTTAATGTGAACATTTATTTTCTTTGATTTACAAATGCAAAAGTGTTTAAAACCTCTCTCTGTTTTAAAACCTGTTTCGTATTTCAACATTTATTTTCTTTGATTTACAAATGCAAAAGTCTCTCTCTCTCTCTCTCTCTCTCTCTCTCTCTCTCTCTCTCTCTCTCTCTCTGTTTCAGTTTAACAGTTACATTTCCTTTGATTTACAAATGGCATCTCTCTCTTCTCTCTCTCTTTCTCTCTCTTTCTTTCTCTCTGTTTAAAACCTTTACAACATTTATTTTCATTTACAAAATGCAAAACTCTCTCTCTCTCTCTCTCTCTCTCTCTCTCTCTCTCTCTCTCTCTCTGACTGCTGAGTCTCTTAGTCACTAGTTGCTTGGGTCCACCACATTGGCAAGCCAGTATTTGGGGGTCAGCCCCCAACAGATTAACCTACTCGAAATGTTGGCACCAACACGTGTCTTCTCTATTTTTTTATTGTTATTTTTATTTTTTTTCGGGGGGGGGGGGCCGCAAGACAGCGGGTGTTGACCCATTAACACAATTTAGTCACGTGAATTAATTTATGCACGTTACTCTAAGTGTTTTTGGATTTTGCTTTTTTTTTTTTTTTAGTAATGATAGCGAGAGCAAGTTTATTTAATTTGTCTTTTGTAATTTTTTTTGAGAGAGATTAATTTCGCGCGAATTTCATGTCTTTTTTTATTAATCACTTTGTTGCAAACAATCACATTATTTTTTTTTATCGGTCAACGGCAATTGGAAACACAAAACTGGCAGATAGATAAGAACAGAAACTTTCACTTGTTACTATTACAAAAGGGTACTAACTTATGACCTAATAACAGAGAACTAACGGAAAATTGTAAAAAGAGAAATATTTCTAGCGATTACAAAAGGTATTATTAATTCACGTTCTCAAAAAAGTGCAGGTAATGATATCACCAACTTGGAATAAACTAGAAAAAAATTTAATTCCTTTCTAAAATAAATCTACTATATAACCTCACTATTTTAGTGGGAAAAATATAAATAGAAATTGATGCATTTCACAAAAAATAAAAATAACCTTACGACTTCATAACCTTAGGGAGAAAAAAACAAAAATAAAGATGACTTATCGAAAAGTTCGTTAAAAGTAATAAGTTGCGTTTTGGTCAAAACGAAAGAAAGAGAGAGAGAGAGAGAGAGAGAGAGAGAGAGAGAGAGAGAGAGAGAGAGAGAGAGAGAGAGAGAGAAATGGTTCCAATAATACTAACGTTCGCGCAAGGCACCAATTTATGACCTCATAAGCCGGTCAGACTTTCGGTTCGATGTTTATGAAGTCTGTGAACCGCATTCTCCTGACCACTAGCCATAGCCAAGGGCGGGGTGCATAAATTGCACAGAGGAACTTGAAAAATTTCATTTGGCCATCTCTCTCTCTCTCTCTCTCTCTCTCTCTCTCTCTCTCTCTGTTTATCAGATAATATGTGTATCTCTCTGTGTTTATATATATAATATATATATATATATATATATATATATATATATATATATATATATATATATATATATATATATATAGAGATAGAGAGAGAGAGAGAGAGAGAGAGAGAGAGAGAGAGAGAGAGAGAGAGAATATATATGAGTATGTATATACATATATATAGAGTATAATATATATATATATATATATATATATATATATATATATATATATATATATATATATATATGTATATATATATATATATATATATATATATATATATATATATATATATATATATATATATATATATATATATATATATATATATATATATATATATATATATATATATATATATATATATATATATATATGTATGTATGTATATATATACATATATATAAATTCTGACTCACATCAGGATCAACCCAGGTCTTTCAACTGAAAGACAACGCCCTTGCCTTTCAACTGAAAGACCTGGGTTCGATCCTGATGTGTCAGAAATTTAATTCTGTTCCACACGTGATTGTGTGTTGATTATTTCTATATATATATATATATATATATATATATATATATATATATATATATATATATAGAGAGAGAGAGAGAGAGAGAGAGAGAGAGAGAGAGAGAGAGAGAGAGAGAGAGAGAGAGAGAGAGCAGCTAATAACCACAAGGATACAAAAGTACTCAACATCAATCCATTCTCAAAGAACCACGCAGACGCCATTTGTCTGACTCGACACCCATGTACTGCTGTCATTGTTTTCTTTGTTTGAAAGACTCCATTTTATTTGTATCTCCTCCTCAGGTACTCAGCTGTTGCTCAGCTGTCGAGGGTTTGTCTTTGTCTTCCTCTTTACAACGCGTCCTTTGCGATCTTGTGTACTTTAACGAGACTGAAAACGCAAGCAGCTTTGATCTTACTACTTGCTTTTCTCTCTCTCTCTCTCTCTCTCTCTCTCTCTCTCTCTCTCTCTCTGTGATTTAAAGCTTTTCTTAATGCAATTCAGCATTTTTATTCCTTCATTTACAAATTTACAAATGCAAAATATTCTCTCTCTCTCTCTCTCTCTCTCTCTCTCTCTCTCTCTCTCTTAAAAATTATATAGGCTAAATCCCCAGGTTTTTAGAAACGCAAACCACTTGCGTTTCCCTTCTTTTCAGTGAATAATAATAATAATAATAATAATAATAATAATAATAATAATAATAATAAAATGGATAACTTTTTGTCAAAGATATCATCATCATCATCAAAGTTGAATCGCATTTGCTGTGACGTTATCGTGCATTTGGCAACGCCGTGTCATCTTTCGTATGTTGTGGCTGCAAGAATATCGTATGTCCCATGATTAACTTTTTAGTCCGGGACGCTTCCTAAAATTTAACCCCCCTCCCCCCACCCAAGTTCTTAGGTGAGGGGTAGGGGTTATAAATGGGGTTTGGGGGTTATTTGGATTTGTGAAGGAACCATTGCATTCTATATTACTTCCTCTTCTTAATCATTGCAAGTTATTAATAGCTTCGCAAGATAGGGAATTCTTCAGCTCCAATTGAAAACAATTCTTTGTCTTTTGTTGCACTTTATTTCATTGTTATCCTTCCTGTTTCATCACCCTTCATTTATCAGTTGTTATCAGCCCTGTGACATTCAGTAAAGAATATTTCAGACTCCTTTACAGCGTGAAAAGATAAAGAAACGGGGCTTGCGACTAGGAATCTCGGCGACTCTGATAGCGCAGAGCCAGAGGCAGATCTCATGTTGCTGTGCTACATTTTTCTCGTGTTTTATTTTTTCAGCGTCACGACAAAACTTCGCATCGTATCTCCTGTATTGGTGGCAAAAATGATGTCTTGTGTGTTCGTGCGTGTGTGGTGTTAACTGAAAGTAGACCGTAGATAACTCTAAATAAGTCAGGTAATCACATGAATAAACGTGACTTGAATTTAGTACCAGTCTGCTCAAAATATTCGCTTGTGTAATATTGCCTAATTAGAGGCGCGTGGCCTCAATTTTGAGCTGGCATAGAAAAACTGTTCGCTTGTGAGATAAGACGTTAAAGGACGTGCATGGCTTCACCTTTGCACCTGCGTAAGACAAGACGATAATTATACCAACTTGGTGCCAAGTTGGATGACACGAAGCTCGGGAGACGCCTGACAAAGCGCTCCTGTGACGTCATCACCTCGGGCTGCTGGTGAAGAGCTGCACGCTGGAGGCTGTTCGATAGCTTTAGGGTCCCCGGCTAAGTGAAAATAATGGCTCCGTACGGGTATGAAAAAGGGTAAATACTTGGTGCCCTGAATACCCAGAGCTCCTAAAGTCTCTCTCTGCCTTATTCCACTTTAGCTTTTGAATGGGGATAAAGTCAGTGGGTTTAGAGGGTCGGTTTCAAGTGAAAATAATGGACGCGGGCTCAGTGCAGAGGAATTTTTCTTGCCTTGTAAACACGGAATTGTTTCTGTAAGGTGCCATGTTATAGTTCAGGGCGATTTCAAGGAATGTCTCGGCCAAGAGTAGATTTGATGAAACACCAGAATCAAGTATGTATTTATTTACTTGTGATTTTGTATATGAAATACGTGTGCGTACATTCAAATAGACATTATATATATATATATATATATATATATATATATATATATATATATATATATATATATATATATATTAACTTTATCACTTACACAATTGTTCTGTGCATTAATACAATTACTAACAGGACCTCATTAAAACTGGATGGTATTTTCCTGAATAAATATCTCATCTAGATACCATCCAGTTTTAATGAGGTCCTATTAGTAATTGTATTAATGCATAGAATAATTGTGTAAGAGATAAAGTTAATATATATATATATATTATATATATATATATATATACTGTGTATGTGTACTTGTAGAGAGAAGAGCCATTATTAATAAGCAAGTAAATTAAACACATTCCTTACATACTTTTTTCATCAGCTAAACATCTATATTAATTAATTTAACTGTAAAGAAATGCCTCTATTTTCATTCTTACTGAATACACTTTATTATTCATAGATAAATATTATTGTGTTCTGTATTTGTTCATTCATTCTCTTTTCCCGATAATTATCCATTAGTTTCTAAAATTACGTAAACTATATTGACTATTCAGTTGGTCTGTTTATTCCATTGTCTGGAAAATGACGGTTATAATATTAAAGTAATCTTCCAGTTGCATTTTATTTAAGAAGTACATTGTGTCGGTCTATATTTTTTGTTTAAGATTTTGTGATATTTGAACGTGGAGTTGATTATCCGTAGATTATCTCGTTTACACACATGCGCACACATACACACACTCATACACAGATTAAGTATATCGTAGTTTAACCAGACCACTGAGCTGATTAACAGCTCTCCTAGGGCTGGCCCGAAGGATTAGACTTATTTTTACGTGGCTAAGAACCAATTGGTCACCTAGCAACGGGACCTACAGCTTATTGTGGAACCCGAACCACATTATAGCGAGAAATGAATTCTATCACCAGAAATAAATTCCTCTAATTCCTCATTAGCCGGCCTAACGAGTGCTAGCCGACAACTCTACCGACTCGCCTAACGAGAAACTCGCAAACACAGAAAGATGGGGACAAATTCCCTATTTGAATGCACATCACATCAGCAGTAGGATATATCTTAGTTTGAATTGATACTATTCATAGACCTATGTCTTATGTGCAATATAGGCCTTCATTATCGTCCATAATGCAATGCTTATTTTTCTTTATTCAAAGACAGCACGATTATTATTATTATTATTATTATTATCATTATTATTATTATTATTATTATTATTATTATTATTCAGAATCCACACGACAAACAAAGTAGTTACACACATGACAATATTCCATTAAAGAAACACGTCAGGTACTCTTTATAGCCTACCTGTCGTATGTAAAATCTTTGTTATTTGATTCATAACTAATTAATATGCAAAACTCAATTAGCCAATTATGGGAGTGCTCGTTAGCCGAGATGTAATAAATCATCGCTAATGTTTTGATAAAGACTTAAAAAGTGAATAAGTTACAAGTTTGTCTACAAATTTATCAGACGGCTTACTATCGTCTACCAACCCTTAATATTTATCTTCTGCATTGATCATTTTGATAAGTAAACTTTAAAAGTACTGGATTATTTTAATTCTTAGATCTTACAAAGTGTAAAAAAAGTGTAATTATTTTATTAAATGGCAGTACAAAAACCGAAGATAATTCAACTGTCTGACCTTGAGTAACAATGGGTTACAAGAAGGCCCGAAAACCAACATCTCTGTTGGTTGGTCAGCCCAGAGGTTCACATCAAGCCTCACATGTACTTCTGCTCCTCACACCACGCATAAGAATTGCTTAATCTAAACAGCCAACCAATAATTGAATACAGAATTGAGTCAAGAAAATGGATATGTATAAAAACTTCAAAATTGTAAAATTATTGTATAAAAAAACGAGATATTTCACATTAACGAAAATAAATAGGAAAATAGATAATGTTATAACTGAAATCACGTAAATGTAGAAATTCACACTGAGAGAAAAATTAGGCGTGAAATGTAAATCTTTCAGGCAGGTAAAGAAATTATGAAAGCAATTGTAAATAAAATCAAGTTGTGAAAAATTGTAAATCAATCAAGTTGTGAAAAATTGTAAATAAATACAGTTGTGATGAACAATAAGTCTACAAAAGATTGGAGAATTAAGCGGGGAAAAGTAAAGAACAGTAACTACTGTCAGAAAATTGTAAAAAAAAAAAAAATAAAGATAATAAAAAAAAAAAAAAAAATTGTACAACAGAAACACGGTGTGTTCGGATGTCGACACGAGGCCAAACTTGTTTACATTAGGGCCGCGTTCAGAAGAGATACGACGACTTGGACACGTTCAAGAGGCTCACAGACTCATTCAACCGTGAACAACGAAACTGAAAGGACGCATAGAAACTGCCTGAAAGATTTTATTGAAGAGAAACCTCCCAACCGTCCCCCCCCCCCCACAGTCCCCAGAAAAAAAAAGGTATTGTGGTATTTGCGCTCGTAATTCGAGTTTAGTTTATAAATGTTTGCGTGTTTTTATTATTGCATTTTTGCACCAGCAGTTATTAATTATTATTATTATTGTTGCTTTGTTACGGATGAAGGTGTTTGAAGCATAATAATTAACTGTTGTTTCATAATGAAAGCAAAGCAGGTGAGAGAGAGAGAGAGAGAGAGAGAGAGAGAGAGAGAGAGAGAGAGAGAGAGAGAGAGAGAGAGAGAGAGAGAGAGTTTCTGATCTGCTGCGAAAATTAGTCCTACCAATGACTAACGTGGTATTTTTTAATATTTTACATTCTGACGGAGTTGAATGTTAGGTAAATTCTGGAAAATGTCAAAGGATGCAGATGGAAGTTTACTGGAGAAAAAAGTGTATAGGAACGTTTCAATATGTTTATTCATTCATATGTTTTTAGGAAATAGAACTGATCTGTCTTGTAAAAAGTTTTCTTTTGTCCTATCACTCGACAGTGAAGAAAATTATTACCCACTTCGATATGTTATTGAAATTTAGAACCTCTCTGTTTAATTATGACAAAATAAATCAAGTACGGAGCCTCAGTTTCAAAGATGTGCGCAAGACTTGCAGAAATTTGTTGGGAATTGTCAAAGATGGCAGGAGATGGATGCTTCTGCTACAATACGCAGCATTTGCTATTATCGTGTTTTATTGTAATTTGCAATATGATACAATTCTGCAGCTAAATTCTCACCGAGTTCACACAAAAGATTATACGTTTATGATGATTTTGAATTAAAGCTTGCTTTGTACCAAAGTCAAAGCTATTGGCAAGTCTCTTGCAACGCGATTGGTTTGCAATGAACGTATTGCAACCAACTAGATTAGAGGTTATTGAAAAGGAATTTAAGTATGTTTGCAATTCACGCTCAAGTCAAGAAACGTTATATAAATTTCAGCTTTTCCCACAGCACTGCAGATTCTTTAATATTGCAGGGAACTTATTTTTGCAACTTTCTGTGCAAAATCCTATTGCCTGAACTATAAAACTCTTAAGTAAAAATACAACTGTACTTCTACGAGCAAAAATCATACCAAATTTGGATGCCAGTTTCCAAACAGCAACGCAGAAAATCGAGGAACTCGTTGCCGTTGTTTAGTTCAGGCGGGAAATAAATTCTGTGTTTTGATTGGCTAGTGCCATGAACTCTGATTGGTCGGTTCAAAGTCGCTGCCATGGTAACCAGAACAGGACACCTAAGGAAAAACTATTTAGTGTTCAAAATAGACCACCGAATAAAATTTATTTTTGATAAAAACATAAAGACTTGTTATCAGATAATTTTCACTTTTATGTTGGATCTTTAATATGGAAAACGCAAATGCTGTAATTAAAAACAGTTCCTTACTTGCTTATGTCTTGGGATGTGGCTAAACTGCTAAAAGTCGTCTGCTTTAGTCACGAAAGTTCTCAAGAAATGGAAAAATGGCAACTCATTAAAAAAAACTCTTATTGTTCCTACTTTCGCGTAAATGAAGTTATTATATTGCCATTAACATCAACGTTGCAAACAGTTGCAATATTTCAAAAGAATTACAGAGAGGATAATAAATACGTAATTAAAAGCAGAAAAGAGGTTTTGCAAAATAGCGACATTTGGTAACTTAGCTCATAAGCGTAAAAGGTTGTATATGAATTTACCCTAAGTAACTGAAGGTTATTTGGACTATTGAAAATGTTATTAATTCTTTTACTTATATATTCAGAAGTATTTTTATCCTGTCATTAGAAATATTCTGTATAATTCAGTTTCTTTTACTTCTTCACAACTAGGCAGTCATATATGAATGAGTTCAGATCGTACCGAGAGAAAAATCAGACACTGGCATGTCTCGTTGAACTTATATACAACAATTATATTTTTAAGAGCTCTGCAGGTTATCTGATCTTGTAAGGAAATTGCAAGATATTGCTATTTTGAATGTCTAATCCTTTTGAGGAAATTAAACACCTAATCAAATAAATAAACAGCAACGCATAAAACCCAGGAACTCTCCTCATACTCTTTATTTTGGCGGGAAATATAGTTTTTTTTAATTTCTCTTGCTAATTAAAGTTGGTTTATGGCTTATGAAATAGTTTCAAGAAAAAGTTCAAAATAAATAAAAAAATCAAGACAGAATGGCGAGTGTATGTGTGTGTGTGCACGCGCGCTACACGCATCAGACCTTACAAGGCTTTCAAATTGCGAATTATGGCGAGATATCCCAGATTTCCAGGTAGAGTCAAAACGAAAGAGGCGAGGTGGTGTTAAGGGCTGACTCATTCTCGATACCCAAATATAGAAAGGACGCCATCAACTCTATTCTACTCTCTCTCCAGACAGTAGAATCCTAAATAGTACCCATGAAGGTGGCTTAAATAGGACTATAAAAAAAAAAATCAGACACCTGTTTGCAATGCGAGGGACATGTCAAGGTGAAAAAGCTTTCTAGGTGACTTTTAGTGACTAAATGAAGGTTACGATGGATATTCAATAGAAGGATAATTTTAAGTACGATAGGTGGAATAGCCAGATAGACAGAGATATTCGAGAACGGTAGACAATTAGACAGACCTATACGATGAGGAAATAGACCGATAAACTGACAGTCGTAAGAGGGATGAATCTAAGCACAATAGGTGGAATAGCCAGATAGATACAGATATTCGAGAACGATAGACAGTTAGATAGACCTATACGATGAGGAAATAGACCGATATACGGACAGTCGTAAGCATTGTATTAGGCTCATACGAACGATACATAGCCCAGTATCTAAAAGGACAATATATAGGTAGATATATATATAGATAGAGACAGATAGATAGATAGGTAGGTAGCACCACACGGGGAGAATGGCTTACCAATTTCCATCCCTCATTCTTATCGGATCGCTCCATTGACAGCCAAACCTTGCAAAGAGCCGTCCATTCACGCAGGAGTAGACAGCGTTCCATTGATGGGGGTCTCGTTCGATCCGCAGTGTAATCTAATCCTCGCCAATAGAATCCGCTCTAAGTGGTCCGCCCCCATCACCTCCAACACCCCATCCTGAAACCCTTCCCCCCCGCCTCAACACCTTTGCAGCAGTTTCGTATATCTCAATGATCCCAGTTTTAGCTGCACTTAGGCCCAATAAGAAGATCATAGTATTCTGTTCGCTCGAATAATTGTGCGCGCGTTCTTTATGCAGGTGGAGAGAGAGAGAGAGAGAGAGAGAGAGAGAGAGAGAGAGAGAGAGAGAGAGAGAGAGAGAGAGAGAGCGCAGTAAAATCGAATACAAATCACTATTATGATTCAACAAGGTTATTACACCAGGCAGCCGGGAGAAAACGCCTTATAAGTCTTCCGGAAGAGCGCCGACGACCTTTGTTTTTGTGACGCCATTATAACCTCCGGTAAATGGCAAATGACACACAGTTCAAGGTGACTGATAGCATTGCCGAAATTTCCAACCGACCTCGGTGGGGGGCCAAAGCATTTCCCAAAAGCCGGGGGAATCCATTTCTAGTACAAAGACCTAAGATAATTCAACTGTCTGACCTTGATTAACAACGGGTTACAAGGAGGCCCGAAAACCAACATCTCTGTTGGTTGGTCAAAGTCCAGAGGTTCACATCAAGCTTCAAATGCACTTTTGCTCCTCACACCACGCGTGAGAATTGCTTCATCTAAACAGCCCACCAACAAGGTCACCTGAATGCTGGCTGAATGTTCGCGCGTGTCTGCAACCCGCTGCGAGAATTTTTTATTTCATCATCCAGTAGGTAAGACGGGGTTGATGAGTTTTACCTGTCCCACGCTGTGAATAACACATGCAACATTATTTACTGATTTTGTTTGATTTGGAAGGTGTCCACTTGGCCCTCTGAGATAATAATTCTCTCGTTTTCTTTAAAGTGTTAAATGAGAACATGACATTTTTTGAAGCAGTTGTTTGTAACTGTGATGATCTGAGCAAGGACAGTTTCCGTGTGATTAAAAATAAATTGTTAAGCAGCTTCAGAAATAAGCTAAACAATTCACACACTCACACTATATATATATATATATATATATATATATATATATATATATATATATATATATATATATATATATATATATATATATATATATATATATGGGAGTACAGATACCTGATTCGGGATATAGAGATGCACGACAGAGAATTCCAAAGCTTAGTAGTACAAGAGAAAGACAGTCACCTAATCAAACACTACAATGCATACTGACATCCTATGATAAATTATGCGAAGAGGTTCACTGACGGGTATTCCAACTTACCTGAGAGGAGGCGCTGTGTCCTTCAGATGATGATTTGTTGACGACAGCGAAATTTCACAGTGCATCAGTCCTGAGAAAAAAAAAAAAATTTATTACAATTTGGAATGACATGAATAGGTTCCACAATTATACATTTTGCAACTTTATAAAACTGAATTTGATCATCAAGCCACTGAAGATTATCAGTGTCACCTTTTAGTAGGAAAACTGGGAGAGTGTTTCCTGTAAATTGAATATAGAATTTAGGCTAAAAAGGCCAAGCACTGGGACCTGTGAGATCATTCAGCACTGAAACGGAAATAGACAGTAAAAGGTTTGAAAGGTGTAACATAGACAGTAAAAGGTTTGAAAGGTGTAACAGGAGGAAAACCTCAAAGCAGTTGCAACATAAATCAGTTGTTAGGAGAGGTTGGCAAGTAAGATGGACGAAAGAGAATATGAATGGAGGTACAGTAAAAGAAACTAAAGGGGCTGCAGCTAACCCCAAAGGCACGCTGCAAAGAACCTTAAGTAATGCCTACAGTGCACCGCATGAGGTGCACTGACGGCAGTAACCCCCTACGGGAAGTATTTCCTGTAAAAAAACAATGGAGTCCACGAAAGATTTTAGCTGTTTTTGGTCCCTGACAAGTCAAGTCCATTATGGGTTCTGCCCTGTTCTACAGCGCAGATACAGTCCTATGTAATGCTGTAACCTAAAAGCTTCATTTGAGGAAAATCCAGCTACATTTCATATTTACAGCAACGTCTGAAGTACCATACATCCCTTAGAAGTTCATCCCGAAGAAAATGACTAACGACTACATTAACAGCGTGACAGGTGGCAACCATTTCAAAGCCTCTTCATCACCTTGATGACTGCAGCTGGAGGTGCTTTCAAGCCAAATGGCACAAGGTTCAACTGCATAAACAATATGCTGATTGCAGAAGTAGTATAAGGCTTACAACCTTCATATATCAATGCCTGGTGATAACCTCTGCAAATTAAAGCGCTACTGATCTGCCAAGGACAAAGATATCAGTGCTAAATCTTAGAAACTATGGTTCATTTAACAGATGACGCCTTATAACAATTACTTCAGTCACTTACCGTAAAGCTTACCTTTTCAGGATGCAGCAGTAGAGAAAGAATGCAGGAAGGACAGAGAGTTCCTAGCAGACAAGGAACAACCTTTCCCACACAGCCAGCAGGCTGGAAAACTTAAAAAAAAAAAAAGTTGGCGAATCCCTTTCCAGCGAAATCATTTTCACCTGCGAAATCCCCAAAGGAGGTATAACAAGAGTTTTGTGTTTGGGTCCTGCGCGTCTGAAGGACTAACAGGGCACTTACATTAAGAATTCTCATTGTTCTCGTTGTGTCTGGCTCATACTTTCACATACTTTGCACTTTTTTTGAAGGTTTTTCTCCCCCGAAGTACAGAGAGGGAAATATTATAAAAACACAAGGGTAGTGGGTTATTTTTTCCTTGTGGTATTATGTTTATAATTCCGTTAAAGTTTACTTTAATGGAGCCAATCTCTTAAGGATGTAGCATTAGAGAAAGAATGCAGTAAGGACAGAGTGTCCCTAGCAGACGTGTCTTTGATAGCCTTTGAGGTGTGAAGTATCTAAGAAAGATGTTGTTTAACTTTGTATTATCAGGGTATGACGGTTTTATCAGGGTATGAGGGTTTTATATGCAGTAAAAGTCTTTGAAGAAAGTATAGGATAAATAACAGTCCTGAAGAAAGCATAGGATAAATAACAGTCTTAAATAAAGTATAGGACAAGTGCACAGAATGTATAAGGTTACTAGCACAAGGAGAAAGATCCTTGGCAAAACCTTTCCTTCACTTCATGAAATCTGCAAGGTTAGTCGCTGGAGAAAGTATGAGAAAGTATATTTTCACTGTCACAAGGAAAAAGAGAGTTTGGTGGATTATTTTCATGATCAAGAAGTAAGACCTAACATCAAACTACCTGTTTTCATGTACATATACTTTGCAAAATACCCTGGAGGAAAAGTATAACAAATGAAGAGAGTATAATAAAGAATACCCTTACTACCATCAGGACACAGAGATCTTAATGAATTATTTTGATGATAGAGAAGTATGATATAACGTCAAAATGCTTGTTTTCATGTACATATACTTTGCAAAATACCCTGGAGGAAAAGTATAACAAATTGTATACATAAAACCACAAGGAAAAATAACAACCCACTATACCCTTCTTTTTTATAATATTCCCCCCTCTCTCAACTTCGAGGGAGAAAACCCTTGAAAAAAGTACAAAGTATGTGAAAGTATGAGCCAGACACAACGAGGACAAAAAAATTCTTAATGTGAGAGTCCTGTCAGTCCTTTAGACGTGCAGGACCCAACACAAAACTCCTGTTCCCTCCCTTGGGGATTTCGCGGGCGAAAATGATTTCGCTGAAAAGGCATTCGCCAACTTTTTTTTTTTTTTTTTTTTAAGTTTTCCAGTCTGCTGGATGTGTGGGAAAGGTTGTTCCTTGTCTCTCAGCCATGTATCTGTCAGGACGCGGGCCATGAAGGATCAGTCAGCGTCGCTGGAGGTGCTTTTGTAACTGGTTTTGAGAGAGAGAGAGAGAGAGAGAGAGAGAGAGAGAGAGAGAGAGAGAGAGAGGCTTGAAAATTTCTGTCGTCAGAACACACACACACTCAGTTGTAACACGTACAGTTACTCAGAGAAAGAGTTTACAATTACTATCACGATCATACACGTTTTACAATGACCATCAAACAGAAACGAGAGAGAGAGAGAGAGAGAGAGAGAGAGAGAGAGAGAGAGAGAGAGAGAGAGAGTTTACAATTACTATCAGATCATACACATTTTTACAATAACAATCAAACAGAAACGCACATAGAAGTACTTAGTAATTGCTGTCAGCTCGCACTCACACTCTCAGAGAGAGAGAGAGAGAGAGAGAGAGAGAGAGAGAGAGAGAGAGAGAGAGAGAGAGAGAGAGAGAGAGACTAATACATTCGATCACATCAAACACGCATACTCAACACCCACAATCGCAGACACACACACACACACACACACACACACACACACACACGTAGACCCTCAAAAAAAAAAAAAAAAAAAAAAAAAAAAGCTACATATTCCCCATTACAAACCACACCTCAAGATAACATCGGCCTGGCGAAATCATTTGAATTCATCAATAAGAAAAGCCGAGCTAAACAAACATTTCCATTCTATCGAACGCCCGGCAGGGGCAAGACTTTTGGGGGTCAGAAGGAGGTGATTGTGTGTGTACCCTGGGCGGGGCGTTTTGAAGACTGATCGCCTTTTTTGGGCGGGATGTCTCGATGGATCCACACTATGTAGTAATGGGGCGGCGTCTCGTTTTGAACATTTTTCCATTTCTTTTTTATTGTCCCTCTTTTTTTTATTTCAGTTCAAAATGCTTTCAACATTTTTTCCTATAGATATATTATATATAATATAAATATATATAAATCTTGACATATATTTATATTATATATATATTACAAAATAACCACACAACTTCTGTGTATATCACCCGTTTTAAGCTTCATTAAGACGGGATGTATTACTTTCCAGATTATTTAATTTACAAAGTACAAACTTCCAAACACACACACGCACACACACATATATATACATACATAAATACATAAATACTGAATCCGCATCTAGGTTACGTGGGCGTTTTAACCAGATCCTCTTTGGTAACTATTATTAATTCATGAATCTTTTTTTAGCAAACATTCTTTGTCTGCTCGTAAAGGCATGTCTTTGATCCGACTGAGCTGTTTATTACTGTAAACAAAACAATTTATATTTATGCTTTGACAATGAGAAAGAATGAAAAAGCAAAGGTAACAAAGCCTTCGCGAACTGACGCCTTTGTAACAAAGCCCGGGCGAATTATCATTAGCACATGTCACATAAATTTACGATCGACACGTAATCTAAGTTCCAGTTCGGCCGTGAAACTTATTTTAAAAGGTGTAAAAATACACCGTTAAAGATCCATGCACCGAACTGGCAATGTGTTGCAAGCTGTAATGGGTTATAATGATTGCCCGGAAGGCAACACAGGCAACGGGGGAGCACGCAGGCAAGATCCTGAATCTTGCCAATGTTTGCTCGTAATGACGTGTTTTCCTGAAGGACGATGAGAGGTGAACTGTTGATGAGGTTTTCTATGTTTTTTCTTCACTGGCGGTTATTTGGTGCAACGTCTATTGGCGGTATGCTGGATTCGCCAGAAAACGTGCTCGTGTGACAGAAAAATGTGGTCCTGTGACATAAAAATGTGCTCTTGTGACAGAAAAATGTGGTCTTGTGACAGAAAAATGTGGTCTTGTGACATAAAAATGTGCTCGTGTGACAGAAAAGTGTGGTTTTGTGACACAAAAATGTGCTCGTGTGACAGAAAAATGTAGTCTTGTGACAAGAAAATGTGGTCTTCTGACAGAAAAATGTGGTCTTGTGACACAAAAATGTGCTCGTGTGACAGAAAAATGTGGTCTTGTGACAGAGAAATGTGGTCTTGTGACATAAAAATGTGCCTGTGTGACAGAAAAATGTGCTCTTATGACATAAAAATGTGCTCATATGACAGAACAATGTGGGCTTGTGACAGAAAAATGTGGTCTTGTGACAGAAAAATGTGCTTGTGTGACAGAAAAATGGGGTCTTGTGACAGAAAAATGTGCTCGTGTGACAGAAAAACGTGGTCTTGTGACATACAAACGTGCTCGTGTGACAGAAAATATGTACTTGTGAGACAGGAAATGTGCTCTTGTGACAAAAACGTGCTCGTGTGACAGAAAAAGCGAGCTTATGTGGCGGAAACGTGCTCTTGTGACAGTAAAGCGTGAAAGTGCGACTAAAAAAGTGCTCAAATGGCAGAAGAAGACGTGCTCTTGTGACAGAAAAATGTTCATGTGAAGGAAAAGCTTGCTCTCGTGACAAAAACGTGCTGGTGTGACAGAAACAATGGGTCGTGCGACACCGCTGTAAGAAAAAAAAAATCATTCGTATCACGCTTTGAATACATTTAATATTTATTTTCTTGGTCAATTTACATGTTTTTACCTCTCTCTCTCTCTCTCTCTCTCTCTCTCTCTCTCTCTCTCTCTCTCTCTCTAAGATAATGTTAGCATCTGTTTTCAATAAACAGTGGTACAAGGCTAACTTAAAACTAGAAGTATTTGATATTCTGAAGTTCTATCGTTTGATAAAGGTATATTTAAACACTCTCTCTCTCTCTCTCTCTCTCTCTCTCTCTCTCTCTCTCTCTCTCTCTCTCTCTCTCAGTCCACAGCAGCCAACCAGCCACTTACTCCTGAATAGATCTGTCAAAATCATGCACCTCCTTTTGCAGCTAATCAGTGCTTACTCGAACAACTGCCTTCATTCGGCGCGCGTGACTTGTAGTGCTGTGTTCCGTGGCCTTTTTGCATTGCTAATTCTATGTTAAGAACCACGCGAGGCCTCTTTTGCTCTTCCTTTGATTCTAGCTGATTTGCATAATTTCTGTTTCATCATTCGAGGACGAGAAGGCATTAAGGGCATCTTCGGAGTTACTTGTCCTGTCGAACTGAAAGTTTTTTGTTTTTCTATCTAAATTCTGTCTTGACATTCTGGAGAAACCTGCTTTACAAGTTTTGGCAATATTTGGCTTTTTCCGTATGAATGTTTGCTCAGTAATAATAATAATAATAATAATAATAATAATAATAATAATAATAATAATAATAATAATAATAATAATAATAATAATAAAAATTATTATTATTATTATTATTATTATTATTATTATTATTATTATTATTATTATTATTATACTACCTTTAAAACAAATCTCCCCAGTGATGTTTTAGCTGATCTCCTTCTAAAGTAATTTAATATAATTCGAGACTTCCCTTTTATTTAACCTCTCCCTTCCCCCAGGAAACCTTCAGCTATTTATTCCGCTTCGTAAAAGCCCCCCGAGCCAATGTGAGACCTCGCGTCCAATTCTCCTCCGAGCGAAGAAGAACGCTGTTTACAATTCACAAAGACGATATCCTTTACAACGACTACATCCATGTCCTTTGACTTTTACGATATCGTGGGAGGATGTTAAGTACAGGGATAAGCACCGGCAGTGGTCAATGACGATATAGCAGCTTGGAGCTAAGCGCTCTTTATATTTCGGGTGACAGGCTTAATGAGAACCGTGTAGGGTAAAGGAAGACTGGTTGGATGTTGGTTTAAATGCAAGAATAGTTTTTGCTTGGCCTCCGCGTTTGAAATGAGACGGTGGCCATGCTTTCAGCCATGATTTTCTGCTGGTCTGAAATAATCAAAGTCTGGGAGATTTTTGCGTGCATTTAATTCGTACTAGTTGAATATGTATTAATACGAAGAGAAATCTGTGAAATGAAAGTTGTCAAAAGAGAAACGAGCAATTGTGGTTAAAGAACACAGACGTTTCTGGATATAGGGACTAATGTAGCGGGAGAACCACAGTTCAGTTATCTTGGCCTGCAGAAAACGTGGAGAGAAAGCAGGAAATGTAAAGAAAAACAAATACAAAATGTTGGCAAAATCAACCACTGAGGCAAGAGAGAGAGAGAACCGAGACTGAGAGAGAGAGAGAGAGAGAGAGAGAGAGTAGGAAAGAAACCACCATTATTTAAACTATTCCCTGAGAAAGCTAGGAAGAGAAATAAAGAATAAGACAAGGTAAAAAAAAATTCTACAATATCACATTCATTAAAACTTGAAAACAAAAGAAAAACGACTTGGAATTATGGAAAAAAAGCGAACTGCAGGAAGAGTTGGCGGTCAGAGTTTCCTGATGATTAGTGCGCATGTGCGTGCTTTGGTGACTGTGCGGTCAAGCAAAATATTCATGGAAATGAAGAATAATATGAGAGAGAGAGAGAGAGAGAGAGAGAGAGAGAGAGAGAGAGAGAGAGAGAGAGAGAGAGAGAGAGCCATTTCTCTATAATGATCTGAGTATAGTGTGTTTTTATACTTTTTCTTCTGTAAGCATTGAAACCCAAGAAGAAATTAATACAGAAACTCTTACCCTTCTGATTAGGAATCGAACCTACGTATGTTCGGTTAGAGTGATGTTGCCTTTTCACCCTTCCAGGTGAAATCGTTGGTTCGAATCCCACCTGTAGAAGTAAGAGGGTCTTCAAATGTTTCCCATACGAATGTAATCTTACAAAAGTAACTGAATTTAAAAGTGTGAGGAAATCGAGAGTTAAGAGGTGTTTGTGTCTTGATGTGAAAATACATGTGTCATGTGAATGTGACAAGTGCATTCTATAAATAATTATAGTTGTAGTAGTAGTAGTAGTATTAGTGATAGTTTAATCATTCTATAGATAATTATAATATTAGTAGTAGTAGTAGTAGTAGTAGTAGTGATAGTTTAATCAAGTTAATGTGTCAGTCAAATAGTCATGGTCCCTTTTCTTCTAAACTTACATTCCTCTCTTCCAAAATCCAAACGTTTGTTGCAAGTCACAAGACCCACCTTTGGTAAAAATTCGTAAAAATCCACACACTTGATTTTTTTTACATATTCCTGCTAACAAGCAGATAAACAAGCGAACAGGGCCTAAAAGGTATAACCTCTTTGACGGAGATAGCTGGAAAACATCCAGAGAGCTCATACCTTACCCAATTCTGATAAGGCCCCCCTCCCCTTGCAAACAAGAAGCCAGGACCCCACCATCCCTACCCCTTCTCGCCCATATCTGCATTTGAGTATGGACCCATCTAACAAAACCTAATCAGTTGAAATCCATCACTTTTCGCGACAGCAATCAGACAGACACAAGCATGCGCAAGCGAGTACATAAACTGTACTTAACGTTGCTTACTGCAGCAACAAAAAAAAAAAAAGGACGTAGCATAGAGAGAAAATGTGAATGTAATAAATAAAAAAGGTACGAAACATTGAAAGGACGATGTCAAAGAGAAGAATTATGTGCAAGAGATGCTGCTGCTGTCTCGAAGATGAATAGCCTGGAGTTTGTCTGGTAATTCACAGGCAGGGTTGGGTAACTTATCTTCTTCTTCTTCTTCTTCTTCTTCTTCTTCTTCTTCTTCTTCTTCTTCTTCTTCTCCTCCTCCTCCTCCTCCTCCTCCTCCTCCTCCTCCTCCTCCTCCTCCTCCTCCTCCCTCCTCCTCCTCCTCCTCTTCTTCCTTCTTCTTCTTCTTCTTCTTCTTTTGGCCAGAATGTGCAAGGGACGTTAGGGTCTCTCTCTCTTTTGTAAGAGGGATCACAGCCGAGATTGGAAAGCTTATTTATCAACTGCGGTGCAAATGCTGTTTTGCATTTTGGTGGTCAGACGCAGAGGGGATTAGGAAACGAGAGAGAGAGAGA
>NC_089763.1:35670277-35682777 GCF_040412425.1 Macrobrachium rosenbergii | reverse complement strand
TCTCTCTCTCTCTCTCTCTCTCTCTCTCTCTCTCTCTCTCTCTCATTCTTCACCTGGCGGGTACGAAGCAGTATCCTTTGGTATATTAAGCACGTTTTCAAAAGTAAAACTACGCCTCTCTCTCTCTCTCTCTCTCTCCATTCACCTGAAGAATACGATGTAGTCTTCTTTGCTATAATAAGAACGTTTAAAAGTAAAAAATACACCTCTCTCTTTCTCTCTCTCTCTCTCTCTCTCTCTCTCTCTTACAAAGTTCAACCAATTCTACCAAACCCACCCCTGTGTCTTTCCTAAACAGGTAGGCACCAAGGAGGTACGAAACCATAAATAATAATTAACTTCTGTAAAGACATTGTACCCAACAGGTATCCCACAATTAAAGGGTATCCTCACCTGTCAGGTAAATGGGACATTCTCTCTAGAGATTCAGCCCGTCATGTCACCCTTTCAGTAATATGACGCAAAACGTACCCAGTTTAAGGTTCCGTCTGTCTTATATATTGGGTTCGATTTTTGTTTGTCTGTCTGATTCTTAAAAGGATGACGCGAAACACTACGCAAGGATTCTTACGAAATTTTAAATGCAGGTTGGTTTCGCAATTGGTAACAAGTGAGAGATTTTGGGAGAGGTAGGAATGGAACTTATTTGCCTGGCCATGGAGGATGTTTGTTTGTCTGTTTAATAGCAGGACAACAATAAAAAGTTCTGAAAAGATTCTTACGAAATTTTGAACACAAGCTGACTTCGTTATTGGCAACTAATGATTCGAGTTTGGGAGAGATAGGAATGCAACTTGGGGGGGTGGTGGGAGAATTAACTCCTCAGGCTTGGTGGAAGTTTGCAGTCTCTGAATGCCTGTGTTTAGAGATGATTTTCAGTTAAGAACTGGAATTCTCTATCTTTCTCTGTATTTCGAACAGAATTCAACCTTGTTGAATTTTAGTACGAAATTTCCATCAAAATATGCCCCGTCTCGGTTTTTTCACATCAAAAGAATATAATTTCGTTGCTTAAGATTTTATGAATAAAAAAAAGAGCAAACCAACAAAGGCAAAGAGTTATAAGTTTGAAACCAGAAAAAAGAAAGTAATTAAAGAGGTTTACTCTAAAGAGCACAATTTCTACTGACAATGTGTAGGAGAGTGAAAGTTTACTTACTTTAAACAAACAATTAAAATGAGGAGTGAGGCAGCACGATACAGTATCTCCTGGGAGCAAGATGTGAAGTGCTTCTGTAGAAGAAACTAAGACATTATATATATATATATATATATATATATATATATATATATATATATATATATATATATATATATATATATATATATATAATATATATATATATTTGTGTATGTATGTATATATATATATATATATATATATATATTTGTGTGTATGTGTATATATATATATGTATATATATGTATGTATGCATGTATGTATGTATGTATGTATGTATATGTGATGTATGACATATGTAAACCAACAAGAATTATGTATAAAAAATTTCATGTTTAATTTGGTATACACATGCAATCTTGCATGGAATGTCAGACGTAAAAAATTACTGTTCATCTGTATTTAAAATATAACCCCTTTTATATTACTGATGTATATACATCACAACAAATGTTATAATTTTATCTTTATTGAAAAATATATATATGTATACAACTTTTTCAAACGGTATTCTGACTGATACATACACGTACGTACAACAAAATTGCAAATATTGTGTCCCTGTATATAACGTGTATTTTGCTACTCTGCTGTCACATGTGTTTTTCAGTTAAAAAAAAAAAGCAAGATTTAAAAGCCTTATTGTACCTAGATTTCTTCTAGCGCCATCTTGACACCCAGAGACGAGATGGAATTGTTTTTTCTTCAACTCCTCCCATTTATCTCACCTTGCCATCTCTCTCTCTCTCTCTCTCTCTCTCTCTCTCTCTCTCTCTCTCTCTCTCTCTCTCTCTCTCTCCATCTGTAAAATTAGCCGGCGGGTTCAACCTTATACTTTTCTTTATCCAGGTTTTTTATCGTATTTATCACGGGAGTGTGTTTTTAATAGTTTCTTATTTACAAGTGTAAATAACTTGAAAATTCTGAGTACTTGTTTTTTTTCAGTATCATTTTTCTTCGTAAATTTTCTGTTTGTTATTGCCCGCTCTTCCTATTCAATCTTTTCTTAGCATTGTTCTTTTACTCATTATTCTTATAATAATCCTTATTTAACTGAAAAAAGCGTTTAACTTCACATATCCTCGTATTCACCTAAACAACTTTCCCTTCTTAGAATTCAGACATAACACCTAACGCGTAGACAGTCGCTCCATCTACCTCGTCAGACGGAGAAGCACAGATTTAAAAAATGCAAGTTGACAAACCGCTCGTCTCCTGACTTCGATCCATAATCTGTATGCTTTGTTTGCACGGACTTCTGCAGAGTTCTGCTTCTTCTTCTTCTTTCTTCATATGACGTAAGGAGAGGAAGGTTTGCTTAGAGCTTTCTCTTTCTAGGCAGAATTCGGTTGGTCACAAAATGCAGGGGATGAATATTCCACGCGGTGTCATGATTTTATCTCGGTTCTCAAGTCGTGTAGTCGCTTGTAACTTTCTACTTGGGAAGTGAATTTTCGTTCTGTAATTTTTTGTACAGTGACTTTTTAGTGTTTTATTTTGATAACCTGCACGCTTTATTATTTTGGTTTACGTTTGGTAATTATCGGTCTAATCTTTCTCAAGTTGACGTATGTCTGTTCAAAGCATGGCCATTTTCGCTATCTGAGACTTAGCTACGAAGTTGAACAGCCAGGGAGGAAGAGGCCAATGGGAGCCTCTTCTTTCTACAGTCAGATAAGAATCGAGTCCATCTGTCAACGTAGAATTAAGGAGAATCAGCACGATCCGTTTCACCAGAGTGCAATAAACATCGACTTGGTTAATCCTTAGTCAGGGGAAGAGTGGTTACCTCTCTCTCTCTCTCTCTCTCTCTCTCTCTCTCTCTCTCTCTCTCTCTCTCTCCTCCGTATAAGGCTGCAACTTGATACAACGGCAACTTTAGCAGTCACTCAGTACACGGATAAGTCTTGGACATATCTTATCTAGACGCACGTATGGTCTACCTTTCTCTTCTCCTCTCTTATTGTGACTCATTGCCGCTTAATCCTAAGGACTGTTACAAGTTTAAAGTCGCCTAATACACTCACAGCTAAAATACCCCCACCCTTAAAACATGACCCAATTTTCACATTCCCACACCAACGCTGGTACGTAGCCTAATTCCCCACAATATCTCATAATTTCTCTACACCCACAAACCATTCCTCTCCCACATTTGACGTTGACTGTGTCCTAATTCCCACAACCCATGCAATGATCAGTAATCATTCCCACACCCACAAAGGTCTTCTACCCACACGTACGCTTGAATGTGTCTCAATTCCTATAGCTTTTCTCAGTAGAGTAATTCGATATACTCTGCCTACACAAAAATCTTCGATTACACCTCTCTCTCTCTCTCTCTCTCTCTCTCTCTCTCTCTCTCTCTCTCTCTCTCTCTCTCTCTTTTATTTAGGATAGGAATGGGAAGAGGCTATAAATATACATTTATATAAAATACATTTCATTTATTCAATTCGTGCATGTATGTATGTATACTTTAAATCTGTCATTTACGTACGTTTGTATGCATTTCTAAACCCCTTATGTATGAATGGTTCCGAGTCTTTTTCATTCGTGTATGTATGTATGTGTGTGTATGTATATACAACAACACAAAACATGTTATCATTTTATTCTGGATGTAAACACGAGTCATCGGTATACTGCTGTTTAAAACTTGTATAATATTCACTATTTATGTCTGAAATAACCGGAATTTTATTCCAGTAAATAAAAACAACGAATGTACATATAATACAAGTCAGGTCCATCTTACTTGACAGTTTTACTCAAACGAGAAAATTCCATTAGACGAAAGCGAACAAAAACACTGCATTTATACGCATCATGGCTGACATCAAGATACGCAGCTTTGCTCTTTAGCGGGAACAGCCAGAGAGAGACACGGCTGGTTTTAGTCTCTCAGACTCGCTGGTGTCTAGCCCAAAGTCTCGACGGGGGTGACGAGACTGCAATGGAATGGCCAGCATGTCCGGTGAGATCCCTGTCACGATAAACTATCAAGAGATCGCAGTTGCAGTAGTATTGGTTGAGGTACTACTAGCAGGAGTCGCAATAGTACTATTGTTGCTGGACAGCTGTATACAAACAACATGCTGGTAGCTAAACTTACAACCCCTTCGATTCACAACCGCCCTGGTGTTGCTGACAACATACTGGTGCTTATAATTATAACCCCTTCGATTCACAATCCCCCTGATGTTCTTTGCAACACCTGACAGAATTAAAATGGATTACAAATGACGATTGAAATTAATGAAAGTTCGGCCTAATGCACGCGATTTAAAGCCAGGCTATTCACAGCTAGACCTGAGCCTACAATACATCAGAGTTGCTTTTTGGATTATTTTTATTATTTATCGTTTTGCATAGTTATTTTTATAATAAACAGATAAATATAGATACAAATAAACTGATTATTTAAACCAGTGGTCTCTCTTGATTCTAAAACCATTCTCCATCATTACGTCATATTTTCCTTAATATTGCTTCACAAACTTACTTCTCTGCACAAACAACTCTTCTTTATAGGCTTCACCCTCCATAGCACTCCTTATCTCAATCCCCTCCGTCAACAACCATAAACCATAACTTATCTCTATTCGTTTTTCATGTACCTTATATAACTCCATTTTCTACGGGCCTGCTAGTTCAAGGTCGTGTCCCATATATTAGCCCTAGGTTAACTAACCAATAAGTCTCGTATTACTGGTAAAATTTATGCTTGTGTGACGCCATTTTCATAGTCTTAAGTTTTGGCTGAAATCACCCACGAAGAAAGTATTTCAGTATAACAGGAATGCAAGGAAAATGCAATTGATACCGACCAGCTTTGGGGGTCAACGCTTGCGCCAAATTCTTTTGTTTGTTGTTGTCAGTTATAATATCAAATGTTGCGCTAGATGTAAAAGGGTGTATACAGTTTCCCATTTGTTTAATCTCGAACGCGGCTTTATAAGGCATACTGCATTTACAACAGCTGTCGTCAGCGTCTAGGCTGAATGGTTTGCATTCCGAATCTGTTATCGTAAAACTGTTGATTATTCTAAGGATAATTGTTTATTCTTGATTATACAGCATATATTATGCCATCTGCTCCTTGCGTTTAATGCAATAGCTGCACTCTCTTGAATTCTAAGATGCTTTTGTACGTTTCTTTGCATCAAAAGTTATTTGTGGTTCCTGTGTTGTTTGCAATTTTCATCAACAATCTTTTCGCAGAAGACTCAAAGCGAAATTCCTGCGTCTGACATCATGCCTTTTTCTTTAAAAAAACAAAAAAACCTTCTTCCATGTTTATGCTCACAGATCAAAATCTTTCTACTTGATTTATGCACAGGAGAGGTCATTTAACCACAAGTTCCTCACAGACCTTGGTGTTATTTCTTTGCATGCTACAACGCTTTCCATAGTCTTGAACTGTCTTCGTGTTTTCACATTTAAACCTTTATCCTTGGAAAGGTCAGTTATGCCTATTCTTATGACAAAGAATAAGTTGAAGAGCTTTTTAATTCATGTACCTAGGTGGGATTTGTTTCCTTAGTATAAGGCAAAGTTAATCATGTATTGTGTCACATATATGTCACTGAATAGCAATAGTTCTTTTGTGCCAAAAACTAGACCTATGTCAATTTTCTTGTAGTTTAAGTCCATGAATCACACAAACATGTATGTTCTTAACTCACTCTTTACCTCTCAGGCCTCATTGTGACTCACTGCTACCCGTACCAGGCTCCTGGGATCTGTTGCAAGTTTCTAGGCTCCGATATTTAAGACGATGGCTGAGCGCTTCCTCCTTTGAATGAACTATCCTCTCTGATAGTCTAATCCTTTGACCACTGGGCAACTTGATAGTAACCCACTCTCAAACCCAATCACTTGAATAGTCCACTCTCTCTCTCTGATAGTCTCCAATGACTGTTTAATCATTCAGTTGGAAAGATTTCTTAGAAAAGGTAAGAGAGCCGAGCCGGCCATCTTTGTAGGTCAGTTTACGGCTGTCTTCCAGATTAGAGACGGTCAGTTTCTTGAGTTGAGAGGTCTAGTCTAATTTGCAAAACAGTTTCCATCCACTGCAGGGGAGATAAGTGGATTAATTTTTTATAGCTGTCCTCTCTTTTTTTAGACGTAAATCTCTGTGATAAAGCGTGAGATCTACTTTTGTTGTTGTTTACTTAGACCTGTGGCTAGAATGAGCCGCGACATCAAAGAGGAAAAATATAGTAGGTCTATTCTTTGAGATAGAGAGAGGCGTTGAGTAGGTCTAATTTCTCTTTCAATTTCTTTTGTTAAACTTTCCAATCTGACAGAGTAACTGTTCATCAAATGTGAGATTCCATGACCTACAAGAAGTTATATCCTACATATCCTACAGCCTTTCGTGGTTGGAGTAGTAGGATATAAAGCAGACGCTTTGAAAGGTATAGCTCATATAAAAATCGACATCTGCCCAAGCCAAATTATGCCACTGACGTAAACCAAACATGGATAGGCTACCGTCCGTCCCTCTGGTACTCGATCTGTGACCTACATGGCGCCATATCCTACTGTCTTTAAGGGATAGGACGCTTCGAGTGAAGTCCTTAAGCATCCTACAAAAACCCTACATGCTCCCGACGTCATCTGATCACCCTACAGACGAGGGGTGTCTGTCGAGTGGGCGTACTGAGGGCGTTGTTGAGGACATACTGTATAATAAGTCACGATGGGCGTTGGTTTTCAGGGCGAGAAGAAATATATCCCCAGGGGTCGGGTGATTATAATAATGGCGGAACTGACGTTTAGAAAGTAAGAAGTGGTCATGTTTATGATTATTAGAGAATTGGAGGGTGTGTGTGTGTGTGTGTGTGTGTGTGTGTGTGTGTGTGTGTGTGTGTGTGTGTTGTGTAGTGATTAGAAGATTAAAGTGAAAGGGCTGATTATTAGTGATTATTATTATTATTATTATTATTATTATTATTATTATTATTATTATTATTATTATTATTATTATTATTATTATACAGTAATTTAGCTGACCAAAAATTATATTTAAATAGTAACTTTCTGCTTTACCTAAGCAATAAAACCTTTTTCCCTTTACTTACGTAAGAGAGAGAGAGAGAGAGAGAGAGAGAGAGAGAGAGAGAGAGAGAGAGAGAGAGAGAGAGAGAGCTGTAACAAGAAATCTTTTACTTTCTGGAGCATCAGAGAGAGAGAGAGAGAGAGAGAGAGAGAGAGAGAGAGAGAGAGAGAGCTTTCGTAACAAGAAATCTTTTACTTTCTGTAGCATCAAAGAGAGAGAGAGAGAGAGAGAGAGAGAGAGAGAGAGAGAGAGAGAGAGAGAGAGAGAAGAGCTTTTCAAACAAGGAATCTTTTACTTTCTGTAGCATCAGAGAGAGAGAGAGAGAGAGAGAGAGAGAGAGAGAGAGAGAGAGAGAGAGAGAGAGAGAGAGAGAGAGAGAGAGAGATTTCTGTAATAAGAAATCTTTTACTTTCTTTCTGTAGATCAGAGAGAGAGAGAGAGAGAGAGAGAGAGAGAGAGAGAGAGAGAGAAAGGGGTACCTAATGAAGTCATAGGTAACCTTTTTACACCTGAGTTGAGACGCTCAATCCTTGAAGGTCACCAGGAACCCACGAGAGCGAACTGACCAATATTCGAAGACAAAAAAATTAACCAATTAGAACGAAGCAATTAAAGGGCGACACTTAATGCCCATTTCTAATTGGCTAATACTTCATGATGAAGCTTTTTAGTATCGCCCAGATGGGAAAATAGAGCTGATTGCCTTCTTTGGGCTGAGTCACGGTCATACCTCTCTCTCTCTCTCTCTCTCTCTCTCTCTCTCTCTCTCACGTAACAAAAAACAGTGGGTTTATTTTAAATTGAGGTGAAAGCTATGCTTTAGATATTTTGACTTTATTAGGAACCTCTCTCTCTCTCTCTCTCTCTCTCTCTCTCTCTCTCTCTCTCTCTCTCTCTCTCTAATGCTACGAAAAATAAAGCTTTTCCTATAACGAGAGCGCTCTCTCTCTCTCTCTCTCTCTCTCTCTCTCTCTCTCTCTCTCTCACGTAACAAAAACAGTGGGTTTATTTTAATTGAGGTGAAAGCTATGCTTTAGATATTTTGACTTTATTAGAACCTCTCTCTCTCTCTCTCTCTCTCTCTCTCTAATGCTACTAAAAAAAAGCTTTTCCTATAACGAGAGCGCTCTCTCTCTCTCTCTAATGCTAATGCTAAAAAATTTCTTATTACGAAAGCTCTCTCTCTCTCTCTCTAATGCTACAAAAAAATTTTTCTTATTACGAAAGCTCTCTCTCTCTCTCTCTCTCTCTCTCTCTCTCTCTTCAAGACCATTTATAAGCATTTTTTCATTAATGGCCTCCCATTTAAACTCCAAATTAATAGCGACGTCTAAAAAGCTTCATAAGAGTTATCGGCAACTTTGCTTAATTCCCTTTTCTCCTTTTTTTTCTAATCGTCTCCTTCGCTTAATTACTTTTTTCTCTTTCCACTTTTTTTTTGAAGTGGCTGAAACACAAGAGTCACGCTTTGCCCACTGCTTGTCGTGGTCAGCGAATTAACTCTGCCATGGTATTTTCATTCTGTTTATTATTATCTTCTCTTCACTCTCTACTTTAATTTATTTTACTTTTCGTTGTTAGCGACTTTTTCCTTTTATTCGTGTTCTGTTTTCATTCCATTTATTCAGTGTTCCATTTCCCTTCGTTTCTTGTCTTTCGTTGTCTTCGTTCATTTATCTTTATTCGTTTCTTTTTTCTTTTTCACTTCTTTACTGCCTGCTTTTCTTGCTTCGTTTCTGAATTATTTCTACTCTGTTTATTTCTTATCATTTCTGGTGTTCGATTTTCTTTTTTTTTTATCTAATTATCTTTTCAACAATACGTTTATCTATCTGACGTCAAATGTGTTTATATATGTCACTTTTTATCTTACGTTCCGATCCTTATCATTCCTCCTTCTCCTTCTACTCCTACTCCTTATCTTCTTCTTCTTCTTCTTCTTCTTCTTCTATCTCTCCCATCAAATTAAAAATTCGAAACAAAAACAAACAAGTAAAAAATGAGCCGAAGTTTCTTCGGCGCAATCGAGTCTTCTGTACACCGTATAATCAAGGCCACCGAAAATAGATGTATTTTTCGGTGGTCTCAGTATGGTGCTGTATGAGCCGCGGCCCATGAAACTTTAACCACTGCCCGGTGGTGGCATGTCCTATATCGTTGCCAGAAGCGCGATTATGGCTAACTTTAACATTAAATAAAATTATAAAAACTACTAATGCTAGAGGGCTGCAATGTGGCATGTTTGATGATTGGGGGGTGGATGGTCAACATACCAATTTGCAGCCCTCTAGCCTCAGTAGTTTTTAAGATCTGAGGGCGGACAGAAAAAGTGCGGACAGAAAAAGTGCGGACAGAATAAAGTGCCGACGGACAGACAAAACCGGCACAATAGCTTTCTTTTACAGAAAGCTAAAAAGGCGTCAAATGCCACTTTAAAAAGATTACCTCATTCCGAACTCGGCACACATATACGCCCCTCTGACGCGCCCCGAAAAACGGTAGGGGCCAATTTATACCCGTAATGACCCCACTCGAAGTAGGTGACAAGCGTCGGGGACCTTTGGGAATGATGGCTTCATTTCAAAGGGAGAGAGAGAGATACAAAGAGCGAGATTCGTGACGTCTTTCTTGTAAGGAAAATATTTAAGAGAAAAATACTTGACTCTTGGCCAAGAAAGCGAGTGTGTGCGTATTTTTATCTTATAAGTGGTAAGTGGTGTTATTTGGTGGTAAAGTTTGCGTGTTGTAAGTGGGAACGCATTGTATTCCAGAGCATTAATACATACATACATACATACATATATACATACATACATAAAGATATGTATATACATATATACTGTATGTATATATATATATATATATATATATATATATATATATATATATATATATATATATATATATATATATATATATATATATATATATATAGTAGGGCTATAGTTAATAAGCAATTTGTGCATATAATACCAGATATCAGTGGAAGTGAAAAACAGTTTTATTTCCTCTGAAATTATTTTGAACTCGATATTTTACTTTGCATTCTCGAGATCATCGAAAATCATTTTTAAAGTGATAGGAAACCAACGCTTTTTACAGCCTGGCTCAAAAGGCAAATGGTTACTTACCCAAAAAAAGTCAGGAAGTCACCGTCATTGTTATGTCACAGGTTCACAGACAAAATAAGGGTCGCCAAATCAGTCAATTTCATTTGTGGACCAGAAGGTGACGACCTTGCAAACTGTAATGCATGGCACCAAATTCCTCTTGAAAAGTTGTATGTGCTGCGCAATTTACTGGTACAAGCAACCATCTGAAGGCAAAAATGGATACTTAAATATTAGTTATATACATTATTATTATTATTATTATTATTATTATTATTATTATTATTATTATTATTATTATTATTATTATTCAGAAGATGGACCCTATTCATATAAAACAAGCCCGCCTAAGGGGCCACCCACTTGGAATTCAAGCCTCCAGAGAAAATGGCATTCATTAGAAAGAAGTAACAGACGGTAAAATTGGAAATAGAGAAAGAAGAGGTCACTGTTTAAAAAAGACAGAATAAATTAACCTTAGACATAAGACAAAAACAGACAGGAACTTCCAAATCCTAAGTCACACTAAACTACGCAAATTCCTACCTGGCTTCGTGAGCAAGACAGGAAGCCCTCAAGACAATGAGGAGAGAGAATATGGAAGAAAATCAAATCCAATGAAAGAATATATTTACCTCCAAGGAAAACGGGTTCTCGTATATGCCCCCGAAGGGTAAATAGATTATCTCCGGGAGTAATTGGACAGTAGGTGATTTCCTCAAATATTTATGGGTCATGATTTTCCTGTGGTGATGGCAATTATCTTTATTGCCGTTTTCACTCATTCTTTGTTATCTCTCTCTCTCTCTCTCTCTCTCTCTCTCTCTCTCTGGGATTTCGTGGTGATTATTCGATTACTGATTATATCTGTCTACTTACTAGCACGTTTATATTAATCAATTATCATTTACACGAAAGGGTATATAAAGATTGCTGCAGAGTTGTAGACCTTGAATGGATGAACATATTTATATATCTTTTTCTCCTTAGTGTCCAGAAAGCAACATCAGTAGCCTTTTGTCTTTATTTCTTAACAATGCAATTCCCTGTTTTATTTATTTGTCAGTCATTTGTTTTTTTTTTAGACTTGTTGACGTCAAAACTGAACCTTTTAGAAATATGTAAATATTCTGTTTAGCATCATATACGAATTACTTCAATAACACATCAAACCCACTTACATACAACGCATAAAATGACAATTACGAAGTATGATACAACTTCCACATTACACGGCCTTTCTCTCTGAAATTCTCTCTACGTGCTCATTTGATAACACATCCACATCTTGACTCCTGAATTAAATATCGAATATGCGAATACGGTGCGAATTAATTACACTAATTTGCAGTTTAGAATTATGCTGTTACTTCTCAGAATACAATGGCCTTCTTTCAAAATCCCCCATCACGCTTCTAATCTATTATTTCACGTAACTTTCACTTTCTTAATGCCACAAAGAATGTAAGCATGCGCAGTAAAGCAATTGACAAGTTAGGAATATGTTTTTTTTTTTTTTGCATATTAGAAAGAAAGAATATTACATTCTAAAAGTACCTTTGTATTTATTTTACATCTCAAAGATTTCTTTTCATTCATTCAGCCGCGCACAATGAACAATTTGCATATTTACAATTATCCATTAACATAAAGGGTTATATACATGACCTCTCTCTCTCTCTCTCTCTCTCTCTCTCTCTCTCTCTCTCTCTCTCACTGAAAGTCCCACTGTCTCTCACCTGTCAAACATTTCAACTCACATCATATAAACAAGTCCATCGCTATTTCGGCAAATGAGTTTACGAACGTGCCCCAAAAAAATTGGAGCCACATATCGACGGCTGTCTATGACAGGTAAAGAGACCTTCCTTCCGTTCTTTGCTCTCTCTCTCTCTCTCTCTCTCTCTCTCTCTCTCTCTCTCTCTCTCTCTCTGTCATATACGTCAGTTTAATATATTAATCTTTATCCCATAAGTAAATAGAACCCCTCTCTCTCTCTCTCTCTCTCTCTCTCTCTTTACCTTCCCGACCCGAGAGCTAATTCCTTGAGGAGGCATGCCTTTCTAATACGCTTTCTCGTTGTACTTTCACTGTTGCGCCCGGTTTTGGGTATAATAATTATAGTTTTATCTTGTAAAGAGTA
>NC_089763.1:35605277-35667777 GCF_040412425.1 Macrobrachium rosenbergii | reverse complement strand
TTTGTAATTATTTACCTCCTCCTTGTCCCTCGAAATTCCTTCTTTCTTTCTCTTTTTTTTTTATTTTCCTCCTAATCTGGGAGGGAATTTTGCTCCAAGGGGGCGTGGGGAAGGACCAGCTCTTAGAGGGGGCGTGGTAATAAAAAGGTTGAGAACCACTGGTATAGAGTGTCTCGTAAATAATATCACGTTAGACGGGCAAATCTTCGTTGTCAAGGGATTGACAGGCACTATAGTGGAAGGGACAGGGAGGTGTGTCTTTTGGCCAAGAGGCTGACAGGTAACATAGAAGGAAAGATGACCTAACAATGATATATTTGTGTATAGCTATGTATGGTTTATGGAAGTGAATTTTTAACTTTTTTCACCTTTTATACTTGACGCGTGTCAGTTTGATAAACTGAAATCTTGTCTTTTATCATTATTGATCTGAATTGTAGTAGAATTTTTAAAAGAACTGACAGGTAATCTAGAAGGAAAGATAATCTAACAATGATATGTTTCTGAGTATAAACCTACGTAGGGTTTATAAAAGTAAAATTTTAACTTTTTTATAACTTGTATACTTCTGACGCGTGTCAGTTTGATAAACTGAAATATTGCCTTTTATAATTATTGACCTGAATTGTAGTAGACTTTCCAAAAGAACTGATAGGCAATCCAGAAGGAAATAATAACCTAACAACGATATATTTTTTAGTATAAATCTACGTATGGTTTATAGAAGTGAACTTTTGACTTTTAAACATCTGACGCGTGTCAGCTGATAAACTGAATCTTGCGTGTTATATTTTCTCCTTTGAATTATAGTAGAAATCTTAAAAGAAAAGTAACCCATTGCCTTGTTTTGTTTATGATTCAGACCCTTCCTTATTCTGTGAATTATTTCTGTGAGTATTTGAATTTGCTGTATGGTAATTATAATTTTGAATATTCTGCAAATACTGTAAGTTCTTATCTTAAAAATTACTTATTTATAATTCTGGGTTATAATTTATCAAAGAAACGGAGTACTTACGTTAATTGTGACATCTGTTTAAACAATTGAAAATGATAGCAAGATATTAAATAAATAAATATATAATTATCTTATATAGATAGATAAATAGATAGATAGATAGATAGACAGACAGACAGACAGACAGACAGACAGACAGACAGACAGATAGACAGATAGATAGATAGATAGATAGATAGATAGATAGATAAACAATGAAATAATAATAAGTCAATAAATCCACAGACAAGCTAAATCTCAAAATTCAAATAAAAACCCAAGATTCACCTAAACAAAAGAGAAAGGTCTACTTTTTTCATAAACAAGATGGCCAGAGTTTATGGAGTCAGTTATGAAAGATGTTTCCTAAACAACCGGAAATTCTTTAGGCTCTGTTCACACCGGAAGTGCTGCTCGTTCAACATTATTTCTCGGGTTTTTTTTAAAGCATTTATTGATGCCAAATTATCACTGTCATGTAAGTTTATCAGTCTATATGACGTTTAAACACACACGCACAAATAATTATATGTTTATATATACTGTATGTGTGTGTGAATTATATGTATATATATATATATATATATATATATATATATATATATATATATATATATATATATATATCTAGTGTGTATATATTTATATATATATATATATATATATATATATATATATATATATATATATATATATATATATATATATATATCTAGTGTATATATATATATATATATATATATATATATATAATACATATATATGTATGAGAGATATATATATATATATATAGATATATATATATATATAGAGAGAGAGAGAGAGAGAGAGACCAAATACTTGGCATGCTTAAATAATCATATATGCATGCTAACTCCACATTCTTTAGCCTCATCAACCCAACACGTACATTTTCGCATATGCACCCTCCATTAAAACATAAATAAACATTAATATTTTCCCGAAAGACACGGCGTGACGTCAATCGTCTCACGTCAGCTTCCAAGCCGTTTGTGTAAAGCGTTGTTAGCTTCTCGATGTTGCAAAAGGAGGGTAATGACACGGAATCCCTCGTGATTACAAACGAAGGTTCATGCATGAGAGACGGAGTATGGATTTCATGAGTCCAAAGTCATGCGTGCGATTCTGTGTCGGAATTTCTTGTACACTTTCACCCAGTATACGTCATGCGGTGCGCTGTAAGCATTACTCAATAAGGTTCTTTGCATTGTCCCACTGGCGCCCCCCAAGTTGCAACTTCTTCATTCCCTTTACTATACCTCCGTTCATATTCTCTTTCTTGCACTGTAAGGATTACTTAATAAGGTTTTTTGCATTGTCCCACTGGCCCCTAGTTGCAACCCTCTTCATACCTTTTACTATACCTCCGTTGATATTCCCTTTCTTGCACTGTAAGCATTACTTAATAAGGTTCTTTGCATCGTCCCATTGGCCCGATAGTTGCAACCTCTTTCATTCCTTTTACTATACCTCCGTTGATATTCCCTTTCTTGCACTGTAAGGATTACTTAATAAGGTTTTTTGCATTGTCCCACTGGCCCCCTAGTTGCAACTTCTTCATTCCCTTTACTATACCTCCGTTCATATTCTCTTTCTTGCACTGTAAGGATTACTTAATAAGGTTTTTTGCATTGTCCCACTGGCCCCCTAGTTGCAACCCTCTTTCATACCTTTTACTATACCTCCGTTGATATTCCCTTTCTTGCACTGTAAGCATTACTTAATAAGGTTCTTTGCATCGTCCCATTGGCCCCCCTAGTTGCAACCTCTTTCATTCCTTTTACTATACCTCCGTTGATATTCCCTTTCTTGCACTGTAGGCATTACTAAATAAGGTTCTTTGCATCGTCCCATTGGCCCCCCTCATTGCAACCCTCTTTCATTCCTTTTACTATATCTCCGTTGATATTCCCTTTCTTGCACTGTAAGCATTACTAAATAAGGTTCTTTGGCATCGTCCCATTGGCCCCCTAGTTGCAGCCCCCTTCATTCCCTTTACTATACCTCCGTTCATATTCTCTTTCTTCCATCTTACTTTCCTTAACCCTCTCTTAACAATTGTTTCAACATTGTTTTGTGCTCTGAATGAACTTATAGGTCCCAGCGGTTGGCTTTTGGCCTATATTTTATATTCCAGTTTCAATCCCAATTCCTTTGAGCGTTCAAAATTCACCGTTTTTTATTTTATTTTATTTATTTATTTATTTTTTGAAGGGAAGAACGAGGGCGAGGGCTATTCCATTTTGAACAGATACGAAAGCCAGAACCTGCATTTGAATTCATCTAAATAATAATAATAAAATAATAATAATAATAATAATAATAATAATAATAATAATAATAATAATAATGATGATGATTCTAAACCCGTCTATTAATATACCACCAAACCAAGTGTACACTTTACTGCAACCTTGAAACTTGGCTTCAAAACACACGCACGTAATTACCGAGGAGAGAAAAAGCATCCTTCAGTATATACTAATATTTACATCACTTCAGTCAGCTGATCGACGGCTCAGTCAAAGAAATTCCCCTTCTTAATTGGGTTACCTTTTGATACAAAAGACGAGTTCTGTCAACGGGTCCGATACACGGTCAGTGTTTGTTCAATAAACAATAAAAAAACTTTATGTTTTTTTTTGTGTAAGGAAGTATTATTGAAGTATTAGGTTTTCGTGTTTTGTTGTACATAAACACTGCAGATATATATATATATATATATATATATATATATATATATATATATATATATATATATATATATATATATATATAATATTAAATATATATATACTGTATATATATATATATATATATATATATATATATATATGACTGTGAAATATTTTGTTAAACCAGAATCTCATCAAAACCAAATGGCAGAATCACCTTTGATTAAATACAGAAATACGATGAACCTCTCAAAAGGAGCCTGGGACTCAGATATTATAAATAAAATCTTCCTCCAAAAAGCGATTAAGAAGAGTAAAGAGAATAATTATTGTCAACTGGAGTGACGTAACGGCTGACCTATGGACCTTTCTGGTATAAATACCGCTTTTCTGTAACTTCCCATTCATTACTTTCCTGAAGAGAGAGACAGTTGGTCTCTGAAATATAGCACTAATTTTCTATATATTGGCATTTTTATGGGCTTCTTATATTTGAGATATATATATATATATATATATATATATATATATATATATATATATATATATATATATATATATATATATATATATATATATATATTAATATATATTATATATAAATATTATATATATATATATATATATATATATATATATATATATATATATTTAATATATATATTTAATATATATGGATGGCCCAAGAGAAGTACCAAGATAACAGTCTCTGCCACATCCATACATTACCAAATAAATAAAAAAATAAACTTCCCATTAAGAAAACCGTCGTCTCAATTCCATTTCTAGTGATCAACTTCCCACAAAAGATTTGAAAAAAAAATCATCCTTCCGTATTTACGTAACTCATCAGCAACCGGGAGGTCCCCAACTCATCACCAGGGAGATGATTCTGTCCTGGGACCATCCGCCCCCCCCCAAAAAAAAAAAAAAAAAAATCCCCTCCAACTCATAACACACTCATCACTCTCTCATCCCCCTCATCATTTTTTCATCACGTTCGTCAGGCTGTTATCGTTTTGCTTGTCATTCTTGGCAACACGAAAACATCGGATGTTTTCTGTTTTTTTTTTTTTTTTTCTTTTTGGCTTTTTTCGTTTTTTTTTATGATTTTCTTTTTTTTTATCTTTGGCTTTTTTCGTATTTTTTCGTTTTCTTTTTTTTAACTTGGCTTTTTTCGTATTTTTTCGTTTTCAATTGTTCTCTGTTTAGTAACCTGAAATGCTGGAATTACTTAAAGGTCTTTACTTTTTCGTTATTTTTTTATTTTATACTTATCGTTAGTCTATCATAATAATGCTCATAAAAAACCTGCAATTTATTTTTACTATTATAATCATCGATAGTGATAATTCGTCACTCTTTTCTGCGCCATTTAATAAAATAAACTGGAATATTTTTCTTTATTTTTGTATTTTTACAAATCATCTGCTCGTCTTCTTAGCGATATGGAAACATCTGTATTTTTTAAAATTGTTAATCGTTAATACATATTTTAGTTTTTTCCGCAGCTCGTGAAAAACGGAAAAGGTGTGAAACCGTGCGGTCTTACATTTGACATAATCTGGTTTGTTGTCAAAGAGAAATTGTTACGAGACGCGAGAGAAAATACGCATATTTTAGTCATTAGGAAAATCTGACGCGTGTTCTTCCCGCGAGCATTATCCCCGATGACAGACGGAGTTGAATTCTTCTTGCCTGTGTCCTAAGCAAATATCTGTCTCGTCCCCCTTTCACCTATTGGGGGTTGGCAGGGTTTGAGAGAGAGAGAGAGAGAGAGAGAGAGAGAGAGAGAGAGAGAGAGAGAGAGAGAAAGGCAGGTCTTTGGTTTCAGAAGGACGAAGAGGAAAAGAGGAAGAACCTCTCTCTCTCTCTCTCTCTCTCTCTCTCTCTCTCTCTCTCTCTCTCTCTGATTTAAAGACCAAATCACTTTCTCTTTCTCTGTTTTAATGAAAAGACCAAACAACACTCTCTCTCTCTCTCTCTCTCTCACACACACACACACATATATACACATACATAAAGGTTAAATAACTCCTCTCTCTCTCTCTCTCTCTCTCTCTCTCTCTCTCTCTCTCTCTCTCTCTCTCATAACCAGACACACACGACCAGAGTAATCTCTCTCTCTCCCTATCACCTGCACATCGTCTCAACTTAACGGGAAAGGAATCTCTCTCTCTCTCTCTCTCTCTCTCTCTCTCTCTCTCTCTCAGCACAAATATGCAGTAGCTACGACCTAAAGTCAGCATCTAATAGCATCGCCCTTCTCCCAGGGCACTTTTTAAGAGGGCAACGCCCATGGCCCACAGGACCAGAGTGGGTTGTACCTTCTCACATTTCCAAAGTCTGAATGAAATATGGTTATGTATTTGTTACAAGTATGATTCTACAATATATGTATTGTATTATTCCAGGTTAAGCGTTTGTGTCTGAGGGTGTGATTCTATGAATAATGCATTGTGTAATATGCGTTTGTTTATGCATATGTATACCAGGCTTAGTATACTGAAATACAATTCACGAATATTTTTTAATATAGGAAAAAGGATTAATCACTTGAGAAATAAAACGAAAAAATATTTTCGCCCCAATCTCGCTGTCAACCCAAGTAAATAATGAGGGTTTTGTGAATGATATATAGTATACGATAGCTAAGGGCGTAGGTTTATAAATACGATTATCGATACAAAAAAAAAAAAAAGAAAAAGTGGTCTGTTGAGGAAGGATAATTAGAGTTTGATATATTCTGAATTTGATTTTTCTTTATTCTTGTTTTATTTTATGTTAGTTTTCAAAAAGGTCTATACGATTCAGCTAAGAAATGTTGTGTAAGGGAATTGAGTATAGTTTATATATATATATATATATATATATATATATATATATATATATATATATATATATATATATATATATATATATATATATATATATATTATATAAATATATATTTATGTATTTATATATATACATATATATATATAAAATATATATATTTATTTATTTACTTATATATATATATATGTATAAAATATACTATAAAAAATACATACTTATATACATATGTATATTTATTATATATATATATGTATAAAATATATATATATATATATATATATATATATAATTATATATAATTTACATACTTATATATATACAAATAAACAAAAGAATTATATATAAATATAAACATAAACATAAAAAGAATATACACACAAATATAAATATATATCCCTTATATCACACTCGATTTCTACATCATCCACAAAGACTCAGCCGAGCGGCAGCGAAAAGAGGTTTTATCTACTGCTTCATTTCGCAGTGTGTCTGTCCAGCCACGCGCTGCAATTGGTAATTTAAGTGGGTCTGATAAAACCGAGGGAGGTGGAGAGATAGCTGCTGCCCTTTGGATCAAGAACCGCCCTTCTCTTTGATCATTGGGCTGTCGTTCTTTTAATGATTTTCTCTCTCTCTCTCTCTCTCTCTCTCTCTCTCTCTCTCTCTCTGTCTGTTAGACTTTTCCCGTTTGCATATATTTAAGCTCTTTTTTTATCATACTCTCTTTCATTCTCTCTTTACTTTCTGCTCATTTATTGAATGTATGTTCAAGTTCCCCACTAACAATTATGCTTCTCTCTCTCTCTCTCTCTCTCTCTCTCTCTCTCTCTCTCTCTCTCTCTCTCTCTCTCTGATTTTATCTGTTAGACTTTTCCTGTTTGCATGTACCTGAGTTCATTCTTCTCTCTCTCTCTCTCTCTCTCTCTCTCTCTCTCTCTCTCTCTCTCTCTCTCTCTGCTATACATATCTTGCGTACATGTATTTACGTTCATTCTTTATTATCTCTCTCTCTCTCTCTCTCTCTCTCTCTCTCTCTCTCTCTCTATTAACTAAATGCTGACATTTAAATTCTTGCTCTCTCTCTCCTTATTTTGTAGACATTTACTGAGTATACCCTTAAATTTTCAACTGAAATTTATGCCTCTCTCTCTCTCTCTCTCTCTCTCTCTCTCTCTCTCTCAGTCCTACAACTTAGAAGAAAATCATTCTTTTAAATGTTCCATTCTTCCCCTGAAAACCGACTTTACACTCTATATATCCGAGAGTCCCATCACAATCGTGGCTGATGACGCTACAACTGCTTAATTGCCTATCTCTCTCCGCCTCCTTTACGTTGTTAACCGAGCTCAGGTATCTACTTTTATACTATTTGCCACAGGTCTGGCTTAAACCCCATTCTTTTTTTAACTCCTAATTCTTTTAGATAGTTTTCTTCTGCTTCAAATAAAATCCTAGTTTCCTCGATTTGTTGCATTTTTCATTCTTTCTCCTCGTTTTCTTCCGGGATCGACACGGGCATTGAGATGCCCTTTCCATAGGCCTCTGAATATAGGGGGGAAAAACATCTGGCTATTTGCAGTGCGAATCTCTCTTAAAAGTCAGGACCACAAAAGTGAGCCTATTTTATTTATGGGACCAAATATAGATGATTTAACGGCGCAATAAATTAGGCCGTGAAGCAAGGAAGTTTGAGAGAGAGAGAGAGAGAGAGAGAGAGAGAGAGAGAGAGAGAGAGAGAGAGAGAGAGAAATTTTTCCCTTATGATGAAGAGTCTTGTCAGATTCGTGTTGTTACGGTTTAAGTCCTGTGACGCTAATATTTGTTGAGAGATGGCATATTTATAGCTTAGGTTTTTCTTTCAGCTCGCTTGTTTGTTGAACGTACACTAGAACGATAGCTTAAACACACACGCATATACATAAATTGTGTATATATATATATATATATATATATATATATATATATATATATATATATATATATATATATATATATATATATATATCTACCTGTCAATATTTATTCATAAATAAACCCATTAATGTCAACTATTTTCTTGCATTTATTTTTCAGCCTTTATCTATCCCAAATTTATTGATAATTAACTAATTTATTTATCTTTTTAATAATTTATATATTTATTTAATCACCTGTTTATCTTTTTATTTAATTATCTATTTATTTAATCATGTGTTTATTTATCTTTTTAATAATCTGTATATTAATTTAATGACCTATTTACCTTTTTACTTAATTATCTATTTATTTATCTTAATAATTTATATATTCATTTAATTTTCTATTTATCTTTTCATTTAATTATCTATTTATGTCATTATCCATTTATTTTTTATTTAATTATCTATTTATTTAATCACCAATTTATTTATCTTTTTAATTATCTATATATTTACTTAATTACCTATTTACCTTTTTATTTAATTATCTGTTTATCTTTTTAATAAATTATCTATTTATTTACCTTTTTAATAATTCATTTATTACCTAATTATCTATCTTTTTATTTAATTACCTATTTATTTATCTTTTTGATAATTTATATATTTATCTAAATACCTATTTACCTTTTTACTTATCTCTTTATTTAATCATCTGTTTATGTATCTTTTAAATTATTTCTCCATTCATCTATCTATCTATCTATTCATTCAACTTTGTTCCCCTTTCAGCACCACGACCCAGAAGCGATGGAGGGCATCCCCGTCGGGGAGGCGGCAGTGGCCCAGCCGAGGTGCCCTCCGCCGATCACGCCCTTCTTCTCGGAGCTGTGCGCCGCCTCCGCCTGCCTCCACCACCACCACTGTCCGCCCTCCACCTCCTGCTGTTTTAACGGCTGCGTCCACACCTGCCTGTCGCAGGTAGTCTCGCCCCCAGGTGAGTGAGGTCCCCGGGGGGTGGGGTAGGGGGGGATTCTGGTTCCCACTCTGCAGGGGCGTTAAAGTTGTCTCTTTCTTTTTGTTTGTTTATTTTTTCTTATTTTTCTCTTTTTTACTTTTTTTTTTTTTTATTTTTTGCCTTCGTTACCTCTTCCTAGTATTTTTTTCTTATTTTTCTCTTTATTTTTTTTCCTTCGTTGCCTCTTCTTATTTGTTTTCTTATTTTTCTCTTTTTTACTTTATTTGTTTTTTTTTTTGCCTTCGCTACCTCTTCTTAGTATTTTTTTTTCTGTTTCCCATTCCTCTTCTGTTTTACTCCTCGTCTGTTTTCTTCCGTTCGTGGCTTTTTTTTTCTTCTTATTTACTTTTTTTCTATTTCCCAGTTCTTCTTATTTTTTGTTCTTTCTGTTTCATTTATTGTGTGTGTTTTTTGTTTTTTTTGGTCGTCGTTCAATCTTCTTCGCATTTACTAATTACTTTTTCTATTTCCCCAAACTTCGTATTTGTTTATTATCTTTACTCTCTTACCATTCCTTTTCTTTTTTTTTTCTCTTCTGTTTCTTTTATTCGTGTTTTTTTCTTCGTTCTGTCTCCTACGTATTGATCTATTATTTTTTCTTTTCTATTTCCTGATTTGCTCATCTTTTTTCCTCTTCTGTTTTGTTTCGTTCGTGCTTTCTTCTTAAATCTTCGTTTCTTCTTCTTCTTCTTTGTTTATTATTGCTTCTGTCCCCCATTCCTCTTCATCCTGCTGTTTCTCCATGCCTCTCGTATTTCTTAGCTTCGTACTTACTCGCTGTTCTCAAGTTTCTATTTCCTCTTCACGTTCTGCTACCTTTGCTCTCCCACGTTTTCGTTCTCTTCCTCATCTCCGCTGTTTTATCTATTTTACTTATCTCTATTTCCTCCTCTCTATTTCTCCTATTTATTTTCCTCCTCCCTATTTCATCCTATCCAATTTCCTCCTGTTTATTTTTCCTTCTCTCTGTCTCCTCCTATCTTTTTTCTCCTCCATTTCTTCATATCTGTTTTCCTCATCCCTATTTCCTCCTATCTATTTGCCCCAAACTGTTTTTCTCCAGTCTATTTTCCTCCTTTTCATTTCTTCCAATCTATTTCGTCCCGTCTATTTTCCTCCTATCTATCTCCCTCCTCACTATTTCCTCCTGTCTTTTTTCCTCCTACCTGTTTTCCTCCTCTCAATTTCCTCCTATCTATTTACCCCAAACTATTTTTCTCCAGTCTATTTTCCTCCTGTCCATTTCCTCCAATCTATTTCCTCCTCTCTATTTCGTCCCGTCTATTTTCCTCCTCTATATTTCCTCCTATCTATCTTCCTCCTCACTATTTCCTCCTGTCTTTTTTCCTCCTACCTGTTTTCCTCCTCTCAATTTCCTCCAGTCTACTCTCCTCCTCTCTATTTCTCCAATCTATTCTCCTCCTTTTATTTCATCATCTCTATTTCGTCCTGCTTATTTTTCTCCTCTCTATTTCGTCCTGTCTATTTTCATCCTCTCTATTTCCTCCTATCCATTTCCACTTCTCCATTTCCTAGCCACACGTTCATTCCATTGAGAGAGATAAACATCGGCTGACATCGCCATTCCTACTTACGTAGGTACTTAAAGCTTAGTCGCAATCTCCCGAATGGCTTTGCACTGACTCGTAAATAAAACTGGATGTAGCTTAGGCTGTTACTTTATTGCCTTTAATGGGGACTTTCTGATATGCAAAAGTTTTATTTTCTTTTATTGTAGGTGAGAAGGTTTTTTTTTTTTTTGGTGGGGGTTGGGAAATATTGCTAGGTGACACTCTGTTGGTACTGCGTGGGTTTTCATAGAAGTGTTTTTCATATGTAAAAGTTTTTTTTTATTTTTTTTTATTATATGTGAGACATTTCTGATTCGACTCGGTTCATTCAAATGTTTTTCAAAGTTTGTAAAATATTTATAAACTGACTAATATGATTTTTCCCTAAACAATTTACACATTTAATTTCTTTCACAATTTCTGCCCATGCAAACAAACTTTATACCGCTATTAAAAATGTATTTTTGCCTTAAAATTTATAAGTACAATTTTATTCGTGATTCCACATCAACGTCAAATATTAAACTGATTTTCCCTAAACAATTTTCATATATAATTTCACTCGCAATTTCTACTCATACCAACATACTTCAAACCACTATGACAAATTTACTTTTGCCTCAACATTTTCTAAGTGCAATTTTATTCCTGAGTCTACATCAACGTCAGATATTAAACTGAGTTTTTCCTAAACAATTTTCATATATAATTTCATTCCCAATTTCTACTCAAAGCAACAAACTTCAGACCACTATGACAAATTTACTTTTGCCTCAACATTTTGTAAATGCAATTTTATCCCTGATTCTACATGAGCGTCAAATATCTATAACCTCATTAAACTGATTTTTCCTTAAACAATTTTCATATATAATTTCATTCCCAATTTCTACTCATACCAACAAACTTCACACCACTGTTACAAATTTCTTTTTGCCTCAAGATTTCTACATAAGATTTTATCCCTGATTCTACACCAATATTCAGGTTCACTGACGCCACAACATTTTTAGTTTTACGGTTACGACTGCTCGTCACCTGGCATCCATAAAAGATAAGAAAAGCAGATTTGTGACACTATTCCTCCTACGTTCTCTAAGTCACGCGTGTGATGAGAGTCTTCACATAACGAAGATGATGTGTGTGTGTGTGTGTGTGTGTGTGTGTGTGTGTGTGTGTGTATGTATATATATACATATGTATACAAACATATGTATATATGTATATATATATGTATATAAATATAAATATATATATATACACATATATACATGTATATATGTATATATATACATATATATAAATATATATACATATTTATATATGTATAAATACATATATTTATATTTATATATATATAAATACACACACACACACATATATATATATATACACACACACACATATTATATATATATATATATATATATATATATATACATATATATATATATATATTATATATATATATATATATATATATATATATATAAATATAAAGGACCTTTGTTTTGCTCCTTATCCAAGGTAACGTCCTAAACAGTAGTCAGTATTCATATATTTATCCATGTATATTCATTATACATGTATAGTGGATTTGCCTATACTAACCTATCAGCAATGTTGACATATTCTTAAAAAATACAAATAAATATCCTTTTCTATTCTTACTAAGGCTATCAAGCTGATAATGTTCTATGATGTCAATTTCACCTCAACCAATCAACTTATAACCTAATTTGCATATCTGTTGGACAGCTTATTTCCCTTTCTATTTTGTTTTTTTTTTTCATTCAGAGGCCAGTGGGATGGGCAACTATGTACTCCCATTTTGCCCAGTCCCGAAAAACGGAGTCAGGAATGGATTTCCATAGTTTGATGAAGAAAGGAAAGAAACTCATTCAATCGTACGATGCAATAACTTCTTTGCACAGAAACAATGTGCTTTGGTTTTACTGATTGCAATTATCATGTTTTCGTTTTCTGTAAAAGAAACTGTTGTGCCGGCTTTGTCTGTCCGTCCGCACTTTTTCTGTCCGCACTTTTTCTGTCCGCACTTTTTTCTGTCCGCACTTTTTCCTGTCCACCTCAAATCTTAAAAACTACCGAGGCTAGAGGGCTGCAAATTGGTATGTTGATCATCCACCCTCCAATCATCAAACATAAGAAATTGCAGCCCTCTAGCCTCGGTAGTTTTTATTTTATTCAGGGTTAAATTTAGCCATAATCCTGCGTCTGGTAACGATATAGGAGATGCCACACCGGGCCCTAGTTAAAGTTTAACGGGCCGCGGCTCATACAGCATTATACCGAGACCACCATAAGATAGATCTATTTTCGGTTTTAATTATACGCTGTACAGAAAACTCGATTGCCCCGAAGCAAACTTCGACGCAGTTTTTACTTGTTTATTTACTTATTCACTTCATTTCGCTTCCTCTACCTCTTTCCTTCCTTTTATCTAATCCTTCTCTCTTCCCGATTTCCTCATTTGGTTAACTTAATGAGGGGAAATAGCTGATACGGTCCAGCTCTCACGATAATGAAATGGAGAAGACCGGCGACGGGGCTCTATGCTGTCTCTCTCTCTCAAGGCTTTTGTGGCAATGCTCCAACTCGTTTTACCTCTCTCAAGGCTTTTGTTGTACATTCTTCCAATCTCTCTTTCATGTTTATCCAACTTCCATTCTTTCTCTCCTCTTTCTTCCTCATCATCAGCTCTCTCTCTCTCTCTCTCTCTCTCCTTTTTCTTCCTTTTATTGTTCTTTTTTCTCCTCTCTTTCTCTCTCTCTCTCCTCTTTTCTTCCTTTTATTCTCTCTCTTTCTTCTCTCTCTCTCTCTCTCTCTCTCTCTCTCTCTCTCTTCTCTCTCCTTTTATTGTTCTCTCATTTCTCTCTCTCTCTCTCTCTCTCTCTCTCTCTCTCTCTCTCTCTCTCTCTCTCTCTCCTCCTGTTCCTCCTCCTTTCAATATTCCAACCTCTCTCTCTCCTCCTTCTCCTCCTATCAATATTCCAGCCCTCCTTCTCTCTCTCTCTCTCTCTCTCTCTCTCTCTCTCTCTCTCTCTCGTTTCCTGTCCCCCGTGTTTACTTCCGCCGTGGAAGTGCAAAAGGTGATCCCGGGTTCTATTTTAAACCTGCCTTAAAGGGACACGCGTGCACTTTTTTGCAAGAGAATACATTTCTTAACCCTTTATATTCCTTAAAAGTTTTAGCTGAAACGACAAAAATATAATTCAAAATGTCCTCTTTTTTATAGGGAGTTTTTACATAAAATAAGAATAATGAAATATATTAAAAACACACACACAAAAGTAAAAATGCCCCGAAGTTTCTTCGGCGCAATCGAGTTTTCTGTATAGCGTATAATCAAGGCCACCGAAAAGAGATCTATCTTTTGGTGATCTCGGTATAATGTTGTATGAACCGCGGGCCATGAAACTTTAACCACGGCCCGGTGGTGGCCTGTCAAATATCGTTGCCAGACGCAAGATTATGGCTAACTTTAACCTGAAATAAAATAAAAACTGCTGAGGCTAGAAAGCTGCAATTTGGTATGTTTGATGATTGGAGGCTGGATGATCAACATATCAATTTGCAGCCCTCTAGCCTCAGTAGTTTTTGAAGATCTGAGGGCGGACAGAAAAAGTGCGGACGGGCAGACAAAGCCGGCACAATAGTTTTCTTTTACAGAGACTAAAAGTTATCATGACAAGCAGTTGTCATTCAGAACTTATACACACCCGTCAATAATGAAGCTTAAAATACCATTTATACATACATACATATATATATATATATATATATATACATAAATATATATATATATATATATATATATATTTTAGTATATATTCAGTGTTTTATGAGAGTAAACAATATGAAGAAAAGGGTTGACAATAAAATTTTTAAAAAGCAGAATAAAAGCTAACGAAATCGAAGTCATCAACATAAACAAAACTTTTAAATCTAACAAAGCAAACAATATGAAGAAAAGATTAACAATAAAATACCAAAATAACACAACAGAAGGTTAGGAAATCGTGAGCAACGATGCGTGACATTAAAAGCCAAATTACCCAATCGTTTTCAACTGCAACTTCCTGCGTATGCAAATGAGGACCGATTGCATCTGATGGCTCTCTTAAGAGGGGACCAACAAGATATGATTCTCACGGTTTTTTTTTTTTCTTTTCTTTTATAGACACTCTTATTCGCCTCGATCACGATTCTTCTGTTCCTCTATTACGGTAGTCGTTTGATTGTCACGATTCCGTGCCCCAAGTAGCTGACATATTCGTCTGGCCAAAGTCGTTGCAGGGTTTAATTTGATTCTGTCTCGTGAGAGAGAGAGAGAGAGAGAGAGAGAGAGAGAGAGAGAGAGAATTCAGACGGATTATGATCTGATCCGAATAAACTATGCTGTTGTTTATATAGTCTGTGAAACATGACGCTTATTTTATCCAAGTACGAAAGATACGACTTAATGTAATGCTTCTCGTTATTTTCTCACTGATATGCCTTCCCGGGCCTCACTGTGGCTCACTGCGGCTGAATGAATCTATCTATATATATATATATATATATATATATATATATATATATATATATATATATATATATATATATATATATATATATATATATACTATATATATTATATATATAGTATATATATTATATATAATATAGTATATATATTATATATATATATATATATTAATATGTATATGTATGTAAGCACATCAATCACTGTCGTATTCATACTTTAACCTATGCGTGAGATTCATCATGAGTGCGTCGAACACACTTACACACACACACACACACTGAGTCATTCACACATACTTTTCTGAAACTCTCTCGTCTTCCTGAATAGAAAGGCCCATGTTTTCGAATAAATCTCACACTCCATCCATCTGACACTTTCTAGATCTCCCTCTGCGAATTACGCTCTTTCCTCGAACCTATTTTCCTCCATTCTCTCGACAAGACCAAACCACCTCAAAATACTCTGGCTCATTCTTTTTTAACATACATTACCCATCTTTACATCTTCTAAGTATCTTCCTTATTCTCTCTCACCTTTCAAAATAATTTTTCTCACGTGCCACATATTATATATATTCACATCTCCAAATCAAACAAGATGACATACAAGTATGGCATCACGAGTCTCTCAGCGCTTTATTAACCGATTTAAAAGAAGAAACCGACTTTAATGGCACCATCAACGACCCTCAAAGCCGAAGGTCTGGCGGCAGCCTTGTGATTTATTACAATCATAAAAATCATTTATTCCTGGCAGCCCCTTGGTAAACGATGACGTTGTCGAGTGGCGTCCTCCTGTGCCACAGGGACTGTTGGCGTTAAACAGTGCCATCTAGTAGCCTGAGTGAACGTCTTTGTAAACACTGCCCTCTGGTGGCTTGAGTGAATTTGTTGGTATGGTTGAGCTAAGGTTTTGTTTCCAAGTGTGAGCTTAGATCTGCTTTATGTAAGTGGTTTAAAAATGGAGAATGGGAGAAGATTCGTGATGGAAGATACTGACTGTTATGTAACTTGGGATGTTTAGATCTAGAAGACTTCTAGCATTACTGCCCAGCTTATAATGAAATAAGATATCAATTAAATGTTGTTCTACAGCCTGATCAGGAAGTTATAGATCAAATTATTGCTATTTTTCTTCTGCTGCATCTCAGTACAGAAGAATTTGAACAAAGAAAAACTTGTGAACAAATTTTGAGACTGGAAGAAAACATAAACGAAATGCTCGCAGGAACTTGTACAAAACAGGGGCCAAAAACTGGAACGAGGAGGGGAGCCTTTACAAAGGCATGTTACTACTACTACTACTACTACTACTACTACTCCCATTATTTCCCAACAGCTTCTATCAGAAACCCGACTGGCTCAGCTCTTAATGACAGTAGTGATATGAGCCATATGCCCTTATTCCCCCTTCTTTGGCAGGAAGTGAGGCCATGAGGAAGGGGGGGAGGGGGGGGAAGCTGAGCGAGGGAAGGAAGGGGGGAAATAGAACAATGTTTTCTTTATTATCTCCCCTCCTGCCAGCCATGTCGTTGGTGTTATGACTGAGGTTGTTATCAAGATTGAAAGCCTTGGAAGAAAGGAAAAAGAAACAAGGTTGTTTTTTCAGTGATTATATCAGCTGTTGTTGTTGTTATTATTATTATTTGGAAGGAGTCCCTCTTTAGGCAGTGTTATTAAAAACAACTGCTGTTTCAACGGCATTTAGCTTGTAGAGAGTCTTCTCTATTCTTCTTATTATGTTCTTCTCGTCTGTAGGTAGGAGACGAGAAGAATATAAGAAGAATGGAAACGACTCTACAAGCTAAATGCCGTTGAAACAGAAACTATATTATTATTATTATTATTATTATTATTATTATTATTATTATTATTATTATTATTATTATTATTACTCACAAGATGAACCTTTTTAATATGGAACAAGCCCATAGGGGCCGTTACCTTGAAATTCAAACTTCCTAAGAATAAGGTATTATCATTCAAAGCAAGCAAACCATTTCATAGGAGATCCTTCATTTAAGGGAATGAAAATGCACTGACGAAATTCAAGAGCAGCCACTGGTCCAACGTCATCCCCAAACTCGTATCAAAGAATTAACCCTGTTTCCAATATTAATTGAATATAACAGCTGCCGTTGTTATTATTATTATTGTTATGATTCAAAACATGCAAACCATTCGAAAAGAGAGCCTTCATTTAAGGAAATGAAAATGCTTTGATGAAACTCAACAGGAGCCAATGGTCCAATTTCAGCCTCAAATTCGTATAAAAGAAACAACACTGTTTTTGCATATTCACTGAATATTCGAGTTGCTGTTGCTATTATGATTGTTTCAGAATTCAAACGAAGATGCGCTGCATGACTACCCTAACACTATTCTCCTTGCATTTTAATACATTGTTATCTATTTAGTAATTTTCTTTTGACTTTTTTAATAAGTGGGAGCTCTTCTTTATGTATTTTCCTTTACCTCCTCTTACTTCTTCTTAATGAACACCATAATATTCTTTGGAAGCTTGAATTTCAAGCCAACGGCCACTTTGGTGGGCTTGTTCCATATGAATAGGTTTCATCTTCTGAATAATAATAATAATAATAATAATAATAATAATAATAATAATAATAATAATAATAATAATTAATTAATTATTATTAATTATTATTATTATTATTATTATTATTATTATTATTATTACTATTCAAAACAAGCAAACCTCTCCTGAAGACAGACTTCACCTCAGGGAATGAAAATGCACAGACGAAACTCAAGAGGGGCAATGGACCACGTTCAGGACCCCCAAATTCGTATCAGGTGAACAGCAAAGAGTCCGAGTCAATTCCCCGGAGGAGAACCCAAGTGAAAACTGATGAAGGCTTCGGTCGTAAAATTCGCATTCGATGAGTCTTAGATTTCATGAAGGGAAGCTCTGACGGTGGTCTGAAAAGGCTCTGTGGGTGGGATATTACAGTTTATTTGTTTATCAAATTATTTATTTTATTTATTTGCTTATTTATTTGTCGTTTATTTATTTGGACAGTTAGGTGGTTAGCTCAATGACTTGTCCGTTATTTCGTCTATTATTTGCTAGTTTATTTGGGGGATTTTACCTTCTTTTTTAGTGATTACATTATTTGTTTATTGACTTCTTTATTTATCTTAGTTATTCATTTACTGATCTGGTTTAGTTTATTGACTTCTTTATTTATTTTATTTATTTATTTACTGATTTGGTTAGTTAGTTAGTCAGTTAGACCAATAACTTTGCCATTAATTTATCTGTTACTTTTATTGCTTTATTTGTTTATATTCATGAAATTTCTTGTAATTATCATCATGCACCTAACCCTAAACTGCCATGTTCAGTAACCTTTAGTCTGCGCATGCGCGTGTGTATTTGTGCGCGCGCAGCACGTGAGTGTATATGCATGTGTGTGAAAGAAAGAGAAAGAGTACAATTCTCATGAAAAAAACAAAGAAGAAACAGACAAATTAGATGAATAGATACGCCCATAAACATAAACATTTTAATGCAAGTCAAAAACGCGAAGACAAAATAGTAGTTTTTCAGCTTATTTTCAACACGTCGCGACTGGCAACGGGTCCCACGGAGGCCCGAGAGACAGAGAGGGAATCCCATTAATGCATTTAAAAGGGTTTCTGATAAGTCTTTATCGACAACGCACTTACCGATCTCGAGTTCCTCATCAGGATACCTCCTCTCTCTCTCTCTCTCTCTCTCTCTCTCTCTCTCTCTCTCTCTCTCTCTCTCATCATAATCCTAAGAGCTGCAAAGTACCTTAGTGGCTTGAGGTACTTAGACGGGTATGGAGGTTCTTAGTTACATAAATAGATATGTGATAGTTTAGGATGTGTATGTATAAATACACACATGTATATAAGTATATATATATAAATATATATAATATACACAATATATATATATATATATATGTATATATATCTGTATATATATACATATATATATATTTATATATATATATATATATTATATATATATATATATATATATATATATATAAAAAGAGAGAGAGAGAGAGAGAGAGAGAGAGAGAGAGAGAGAGAGAGAGAGAGAGACTATTTGTAAACCTACCTTTAAATCCGGATGTATAGGGAAACAAATGGGAAAGACGAAAATCCCAGAATCACACGTCCTACGGGCGAAAAGTACAGACAGATTTCAATGCAGACACCTCAGGCAATAAGTTAATAAAGACTAAATTCCCTTAACCCTGTACAATTAAATCTGAGCTTCAAATTACACGGTATAATATCAGATCTGATCAGTGAATGACCTGGTTGTTTATCGGCAACAACTCTCTCTCTCTCTCTCTCTCTCTCTCTCTCTCTCTCTCTCTCTCTCTCTCTCCAACATGGAGTGCTGCGCATTTGCCACCTCTTGAGAAGTTGCTTAGCAGACGTGTTATCACGTTTATTTCTTCACAGTTACAGATCACATGTGTAGGCGCTTGCGAGCGTGTTTACGTAAACGAATATAGTGGTTAAGGTGTGTCTAGACTTGTGGGTAGCTTCGATTGTAAACAATATACTTGCTAATTATTTTTTTTATATTATATATTACTACAAACCAGTAATATTATTTTTATTTTTCATTATTTTTCATTGTCAGATATCACATCATTAATTAGAATTATGAAAAGATAAAAATGTTTACATTTTATCATTAAAATAGTCTACAATTTAATCATTTTTCCTCCCTTTACCATAATGTATTATTACATAAGATTAATAACAATATTTGCAACTGAAAGCACACATTTAAAATATTGTCTAGACTTACTTGTTGACAAAATCTTATGTGAATAATTCCTCAGGTATAATTTTACCCTAAATTCACGCTGAATATTTGTTTCCCTCTATAAATTCCCGATCATATCAAAACATTTTACTCTGTTTATCGAGGTCATATGAATATATATACACCCTTGCATAAATAAGCTATTAATTTTATTCATTTTCTCTTCCTTCATAAATATAGACTATAAATAACATTATTATGCGCGAAGGGAAAAGTCAAATCAAGCAAATGTATAAGGAAAACTTTCTGATGCTTCCCTTATAAATTCTTATCCCATTCATAATCTTCCTACAATCTTAAAGACTGATGCTGAAAAGGACCATTTTTTAGTTTTCTGTAAAAGAAAACTATTGTGCCGGCTTTGTCTGTCCGTCCGCACTTTATTCTGTCCGCCCTCAAATCTTAAAAACTACGGAGGCTAGAGGGCTGCAAATTGGTATGTTGATCATCCACCCTCCACTCATCAAACATACCAAATTGCAGCCCTCTAACATCACTAGTTTTTATTTTATTTAAGGTTAAAGTTAGCCATAATTGTGCTTCTAGCGACGATACAGGATAGGCCACCACCGGCCCGTGGTTAAAGTTTCATGGGCCGCGGCTCATACAGCATTACACCGAGACCACCGATAATAGATCTGTTTTCGGTGGCCTTGATTATACGCTGTAGAGGCTGTACAAAAAACTCGACTGCGCCGAAGAAACTTCGGCGCATTTTTTACATGTTTTATTTCCTCTCCCGTCAATTACGTCCTTTCTCATCCATAACACTCCACAGCGCATGTGCAAGCAAGAAGAAGGAGAAGAGGTTTAGGTCACTCGTTTTAAGATTCAGAACGATACCGAGAAATGGCCTTCTCTTGCGATTTCCTCTCCTATATTGATATGATTTCATATTCATAACACCGCACTGCGCAAGCGCCTGAGAGCGCATTCAAGCAAGCAAAGAGATAAGAGGTTCAAGTTCTTTCTTTTTAAGATTCGTAATTCCTGAAAGCTCCTCCTGGGGTCACTGACCCTCAAGCACTGGCCACTTCAAGCAGGCCATGGAGGAGAGATTATGTCTCTTTTTTTTCTTCTTCTTATTCTTTTATTACCTTACGATTTTCTGCTTGTATGTTTTGTGGGATGCGGTTGCGAGCCTTGACACCACATCCGGGTGACATATGGTTTCATGGTTTCCCGGTGGTAACCTATACAATAACTGACCAGACCCAAGTTGCTAAACTTTGCTTTGTTACAATAAGAATAATTAGAATAAAAAATGCAAACAAAAGGAATCAAAAAAATGTGATAATGATGAAAATAAAAATAAAATTAAATAAAACACACAATAAATATAAAAATAATAATAATGATGTCGCGAACAAAAACATCTCTCATAAATAAACACATCAACAGCAACGGTAGCATCAAAAACAATAAAAATCATGCAAAAAAATTCAATAAAAATAAAGCGATAATGATGAAACTGCAACAATAAAATTAAAAAATACAACAAAAATATAAAATAACAATGATTACGTCAAGAGCAAAAACACCCTCTGCAAGAAGGACACAAACAGCTAAAAACAACGACAACAAAAACAACACAAACAAACAAACAAACAACCAAAAACAAACAAAGACAACCCAGACACCACATTACTAGGCAACGCGCAGTTTGAAGGTAAAGTGTGTCACACATTAAGCCATAAAGACTTAACAGCGTCTGAATCGGTCTTCTTCTTGAAGAAACGGTTTTAGAAGATTGTATATTGTGATGACGGTTGAGGGCTTGAGGCCACTTCTCTAATTTCACAAGGGTTATTATATAACTGTCTGTCTGTGTCTATATATATATATATATATATATATATATATATATATATATATATATATATATATATATATATATATATATATATTTATATATATATCGTATATACACATACTGTACATACATATACATATAAACACTATATATACAGTATATATATACATATATACATACATACATACATATATATATACATATACATATACATATATATCAATTTGTTTACAGTGCCACTAACCTCTGAGTCAAGAAAGAAGCTTAAGTTACAAATAAACTCTCTCTCTCTCTCTCTCTCTCTCTCTCTCTCTCTCTCTCTCTCTCTCTCTCTCTCTCTCTCTTATTCAACGAGCCTATTCGTCGTGACATTCCGACCCTTATTAAACGAGAGCGTACGGGGCAAAATCGCATGCAACCGTCGCCCCTCCCCTTATGCAACTTAAATTTGGGGAAAAGGGCAGTGGTTGGGGAGCTTGTTACCCGCCTGTCTGGGTCAATGACCTCTTATGTCGCCCCTTGCCCAGCAGCTGGGATAGAATAGAGCCAGTCGCTCGACAGAGCTGCACACGAGAAGGTTTTCTGAGGTGTGTTTGATTCCCGGCATCAAATTTTGTGGAAAAATTACTCATAATTTGTCGGTTTTGGGGCAAAATTAAAGTCACAAAAAGCTGACAACAGAAATTAAGTGTTATTAATATAGGCTGTTTGTTTGAGGATTAGAGACAAATATCTATGAAATATTTATGAAAACTATGAATGGATAGTCATTTTCAATTTTCTCAAGTTCTTGACAAATCATTATTGATGGAATGAAAGAAAATAAATGTGGCACAAAGAGAGAGAGTATAATTGGTTAGCCTTAGCTGATGCAAGTCTGTGATTAGATACCAACAGTTCAGTAATTATTTGGAAAGACATAATTGATTAGATAATAACAGTAGAATAATTATTTGAAAGACATAATTACTTTACCAACTGAAAGATTTGTCACTGATATGTGCACGGGAAAAGGTTATATTTGGGCAAAAACATCAGTAAATCGATGTTTCAAATTCCAAATGCTATTATACCATAATCCGCCCCCTGAAAAAGGATTCTGGAAGAATTCTAGCAATTAGCGTAATGAATTTCTGCTAGGCTAGACTTGTGGGAGTGAAACGAACCTTAACAAGTAAAAAATGCGCCGAAATCTCTTCGGCGCAATTGAGTTTTCTGTACAGCGTATAATCAAGGCCAACGAAAATATATTTATCTTTCGGTGGTCTCGGTATGACACTGTATGAACCGCGGCCCATGAAACTTTAACCACGGCCCGGCGGAGGCCTTTCCTATATCGTTGCAGACGCACGATTATGGCTAACTTTAACCTTAAATAAAATAAAAACTACTGAGTGTAGAGGGCTGCAATTTGGTATATTTGATGACGCGAGGGTAGATGATCAACACACCAATTTGCAGCCCTCTAGCCTCAGTAGTTTTTAAGATCTGAGGGCGAACAGAAAAAGTGTGAACGGACAGACAAAGCCGGCACAATAGTTTTCTTTAACAGAAAACTAAAACCGATGGAAAGTTAAAGAAGACAAGAAACAGTCGCCCAAATGCACAATCCCAGACCTGCTGATCTCCACGGTGGAGAATAACGAAATGGGGCAGACTCTTCTGCTCAAAAAAAAAAAAAAAAACTTCCTGTTGTGACTAGTCAAAGCATAAAAGTCATTTGATCCAGTCATCTTCCACTCACATGCAAAAAACATTCGGCTTTTGGCAATTGTTCTTCCGTCTTATTTTTTAACTTTTCTGTAAAAGTAAACTATTGTGCCGGCTTTGTCTGTCCGTCCGCACTTTTTCTGTCCGCCCTCAGATCTCAAAAACTACTGAGGCTAGAGGGCTGCAAATTGGTATGTTGAACATCCAACCTCCAATCAACAAACATACCAAATTGCAGCCCTCTAGCCTCAGTAGTTTTGACTTTATTTAAGGTTAAAGTTAGCCATAACCGTACATCTGGCACTGCTATAGGTACCAATAACACAGACCACCAGCGGGCCGTGGCTGAAATTTTCATGAGCCACGGCTAAGAGTTTCATTAGTCATGGCTGAAAGTTTCAAACAACATTATACACTGTACAGAAAACCCGATTGCGCCGAAGAAAATCCGGCGCAATTTTCACTTATCTTTTATTCTCTCGTTTTACTAACCTTTTGTCTTGGCCCCAAAACCCACCAGCAGGGAAAAATAATCGTTTCTGCCTTTATCTGATGGCGGCGCTACGTTGGAAGTGGATTTTTCAAGGGGAGATTAAAAATAGGAGTCCTCTCTGATAACGCTCTTGGAAGAGACTCCTTCCCTCGGTTAATTCTCCTCGAGGGGGCGATTTATTCCTCGGAGTCTCTAATGGATTTAGCCTGATGGGGTCTTTGTTCCGTCTTTTCGTTCTTTAACTTTGTAATGTTGCTGGTTTTTCTTGTGATTCGGTTGCTTAGATTTTCCCCTTATGGTTGGTTGTTCCCCGGGATCTTCTTTGATTTTGTTTATATAATAATAATAATAATAATAATAATAATAATAATAAATAATAATAATAATAATAATAATAATAATAATAATAATAACAATAAATAATAATAATTTGTTATTGGTTTGTTCCCGGATCTTCTTTGATTTTGTTTATATATAATAATAATAATAATAATAATAATAATAATAATAATAATAATAATAATAATACTTTCCCTTATGGCTGGTTATTCCCAGGAATCCTCTTTGATTCTGTTTATATAATAATAATAATAATAATAATAATAATAATAATAATAATAATAATAATAATAATAATAATATTTTCCCTTAGGGCTGGTTATTCCAAGGAATCTTCTTTGATTTTGTTTATATAATAATAATAATAATAATAATAATAATAATAATAATAATAATAATAATAATAATAATAATAATAATACTTATCTGAGAGGACTAAAAATATTGATAATGAATTCTACACTGCAGCCGAGGATTCCAGCAAGGTTTGGGGATTTCGTCCCCAGGGTAGTATAAAAAAAATATTGCCTGGGGGAGAGAGAGAGAGAGAGAGAGAGAGAGAGAGAGAGAGAGAGAGAGAGAGAGAGAGAGAGGCTTGAAGATGTCTATTAAATGAGACAGAGGCTTGAGAATTACTACCAAACCGGAGAGAGAGAGAGAGAGAGAGAGAGAGAGAGAGAGAGAGAGAGAGAGAGAGAGAGAGAAATAACAAAATAAAGGTATCTGCAAGAGAAAGAGAGAGAGCCAGACAAACAGACAGAGAGAGAGAGAGAGAGAGAGAGAGAATAACAAAATAAAGGTATCTGCACGAGTCAGACAGAGAGAGAGAGAGAGAGAGAGAGAGAGAGAGAGAGAGAAAATGTGTCGCATTAAAACCAATGACTGGGACCTTAACCTGCCCGTTCACATATAAGAAAGAACCTGTTCCATATGATTAGCACAGCAGACTCTCCGCGTCGCCGGACCAATGATGAAAACATCTCAAGGGCGATTTTGTTGTGCTAATTGTTCCTCAGTTAAAGTTTTCCTTATTTCATTGCTTCTCACAGGATTCTTGTTGCTTTGCTGAGTTGTTTATTTTTGAGCTTTGTTATTTATTTGTTGTTGTTATGGCTGTTCGTTTACTTGTTTTTATACAGTTTTTTTTATGGACATTACGAATTTCTTTTTTTTTTTTTTTTACATATTTCTAAGTTTTAAATTTTTGAATTTTGTTGTTTGTTACTCTGAATGGCCAGGGTAGACTTACTTTTATCTATCTATCTCTCTCTCTCTCTCTCTCTCTCTCTCTCTCTCTCTCTCTCTCTCTCTCTCTCTCTCTCTCTCTCTATATATATATATATATATATATATATATATATATATATATATATATATATATATATATATCCTCACAGAAGAAAATCTATGGAAGCAAATTTCTTTTCCATCATCAACAACCTTCAGTTCTCTCTCTCTCTCTCTCTCTCTCTCTCTCTCTCTCTCTCTCTCTCTCTCTCTCTCTCTCTCTCTCTCTCTCTCTCTCTCTCAAAGGCGAGATTATGCAATCGACCTAACGCATTTGTATGCATCATTAGCTACTTCGCAAATGGATGTAGGACGTATGTCCATAGCGCATGCGCCTGTCCATTATAGGTTTTAAAGACTCTAAAGGTTCCTGCGACGCACGTGATTCACATAGCTTACAAAACAGTAATAATAATAATAATAATATGAAGGCCAGCAATTTAGATTTAATTCTCACTGAACCTCTAAAACATCCAGGTTTTAAAAGATATTTAAAGTGTCCGCATTACTCAGAATACTTGATTTGCAACTGAAGTGAATCTGATCCGTGGTCGAGAGAGAGAGAGAGAGAGAGAGAGAGAGAGAGAGAGAGAGAGAGAGAGAGAGAGAGAGAGAGAGAGAGAGAGAATGTACATTTCTATATAAAGAACACTTTATATGTTCTATATATATATATATATATATATATATATATATATATATAATTGTATATTTAGAGAGAGAGAGAGATAGAGAGAGATATATATATATATATAATATATATATATATATATATATATATATATATATATATATATATATATATATATATATATATTTATATAGAGAGAGAGAGAGAGAGAGAGAGAGAGAGAGAGAGAGAGAGAGAGAGAGAGAGAGAGGGAATGGATATATAAATCAAGAGCAATATATATATATATATATATATATATATATATATATATATAGAGAGAGAGAGAGAGAGAGAGAGAGAGAGAGAGAGAGAGAGAGAGAGAGAGAGAGAGAGAGAGAGAGAATGCATATCCAATCTAAACAGAAACAGGTTATGACGAAGCCAACGCCGAGTCCACGGCTATAATCCAATATATCAGATACAGGAAACTTGCAAATAAACGCATCAGCTCGTAAAACCCAAAGAAAAACGGCTATCTCGCGATAGGATTAAGACGCAGGTTGTCCTTGGACAACCTCTCTTATGCTTGCTGGCTTTTACGTCTCATTGTGACTCGCTGCCACTTTCATTAGACAGTCCAGGTTTCTCAGAAGTTGCAGTGACCCTTGGTGTTTTACAGTCTGTGACCCGCAGGAGAGTAGTGCCGTCAGTGTACCTCATGTAGTGCACTGTATGCATTACTGGAGGTTCTTTGCAGCGTCCCTTAGGCCCCTAGCTGCACCCCCTTTAATTCCTTTTACTGTACCTCCGTTCATAATCTCTTTCTTCCATCTTACTTTCATCAACACTCTCCTGAAAATTGTTTTATAGTGCAACTGCTTTGAGGTTTTCCTCCTGTTACACCTTTCAGACCTTCTTGCTGTCAATTTCCGTTTCAGCGCTGAATGAGCTCATAGGTCCCAGTGCTTGGTCTCTGGCCTAAATTCGATATTCTATTCTGCAGAGTCTGTGGACGTTGAATTTGAAGTGACTTTAAACTCTTTCAGATGATGATGTTCAGTTAGTAACTGGCGAAAACTGAACTTCCTAAAATAAACGGCTTCGAAGTAAGATATCCATAATCATAATTTCATAAATTGGCTACGCGTTTTACTGACAAAAAAAAACAAAAAAACTCAACGGGGGATCGTTTAGCAACTGACCAAAACTGAACTGCCAAAAATAAATGGCTTTGAAGTGAGACCATGCACTATTTTGCGGGCTGTTTCCCCTCCCATACGTAAACAATCCCTTTTTGTCTCGTAAACAAAAGCGTCCCGGCGGAGGTACAGACAAACAGTTGCTATGTGGAGGGAGATCTCCGCCGCCTTGTTAACCCAAAGCCTTTTCCATTGTTCGACTGAGGCGTGTTATTCATATTTGATGACGCACGTTGGCGCATGCGCTGCTTCATTTCAGGCTCGTGTCGCAAATATTTTTGGCTTCTTGGTGCTAAAGATTGACAGCGGAATGCTAAAGCTTGTTTTAAAGACTTATCTTCTTCTTGTGACGCGGCTTTTTAAAATTTACTCTTTTGATTAAATCGCTGAAGTGGATAATGAATACCGGTTTGTGCATTTACACGTAGGTATCAAAATCCTAAGCAAAGTTAAGAGAAATTTTACAATATCCAACGCTGCTGAAAGGTGATGAGATATTTTACAAGGTTCTCTAAACAGGTTTACTGAGAACGGATTTCCCAAACGTAAAGACGGAGAACTGAGATGATATACACTGAAATCCCGTTGCGTTTTGGAAATATATTAAAAATGCTTAAATTCACTACAGTTTCAAGACCAACTGGTCTCCTCCTCAGGCGTTTAGTTTTTCTCCTCTCTTGGCTTTCGTAATTTTCCAGTTTGTCTTGAAACTGCAGTGACTTTTAGCGTTTTTAATATATTTCCAAACATAACGGGATTCTAAATTATTCTCACAGCACGACAAGTGCGCGTGTTATATTTTTTGAGATCACGTAACCGCAAATAAATACAGCTGAATAAACTGACAGCAGAAATAATAAAAAATAAGTAAACACGAATATTAGCTATAAAGAAAGGCTACTTGGCGCATCAGAGTATTATTGAGTATCTACTGAACTTAAAATCAATTTTATTTTCCTTAATTTCTTGTACAACTTTTATTCAACGCCTGGGGAATCTTACTAAATAATCCACGTAACTGAAAGTCTCAAATAAGACGTAGGAAGAAAGTCTAACATCAAACGTAGGAAGAAGGTCTAACATCAGATGTAGGAAGAAAGTCTAACATCAGACGCAGGAAGAAAGTCTAACATCACAGCGTAGGCCTGAAGAAAGTCTAACATCAGACGTAGACAACACCAGGCAGGAAGAAAATCTAAGAAAGAAAGTCTTTCCATCTAAGAAGAAAAGTTTTACATAAGACGAAGGAAGAAAGTCTAACATAAGACGTAGGAAGAAAGTCTAACATGATACGTAGGAAGAAAGTCTAACATAGGACGTAGAAAAAAAGTCCAAGAAGGAAAGTCTGACATAAGCCGTAGGAAGAAAAGTCTAACATAAGACGTAGAAGAAAAAAGCCTATCATAAGACTTAGAAAAAAGTCTAACATAAGATATATGGAAGAAAGTCTAAGAGGGAAAGTCTAATAGAAGTCGTAGTTAGGAAAGTCTAACATAAGACGTAGAAGAAAAAACCTATCATAAGACTTAGGAAAAAAGTCTAACATAAGACGTAGGGAAAAAGCCTATCACAAGACTTAGGAAAAAAGTCTAACATAAGACGTAGGAAGAAAAGTCTAACATAAGACGTAGGAAGAAAAGTCTAACATAAGACGTTGAAGAAAAAGTCTAAGATAAGAAAAAGTTGAAAAAGATGAAGAAAAAGCCTTTCATAAGACTTAAGCCTTTCATAAGACTTAGGGAAAAAAGTCTAACATAAGACGCAGGAAGAAAAGTCTAACATAAGACGATGAAGAAAAAAGCCTGTCATAAGACTTAGGAAAAAAAGTCTAACATAAGTCGTAGGAAGAAAAGTCTAACATTAGACGCTGAAGAAAAAAGCCTTTCAAAACACTTACGAAAAAAGTCTAACACAAGACGTAGAAGAAAAAAACCTATCACAAGACTAAGGAAAAAAAGTCTAACATAAGACGTAGGGAGAAAAGAAATCTGACGTTTATCACGTCTTGCTTTGCAACTGGCTGCCCTAAGCACCTTCCCAGGACCCGAATCATGATGCATTCGTCCTTGTGTATCTGTGTTCCTGCCGCTGGCGTGCTTGCGCATGCATAATATCCGCTTAGCGCGTCTGCGCACTGATTGACAAGGCGGGACAAGGTGGCTGAGGGAGTGAGTGAACGGGTGAGTCACTCACTCACTCACTCCCGAGCGTGGGATTTTTTTTTTTTTTTTCGCTTTCAAAGGTGGTGATGATTCGTGTGGTTGGAAGGTGAATTGAAAAATGAATGATAAATGAGGAAGGTAGTGGAAATTGGTGATGAATAATGTGGATGAGGATACTGAAAAGTGTTAATATATATCTATATCTATCTATCTGTATATATATATATATATATATATATATATATATATATATATATATATATACATATATATATATATACATAGAGAGAGAGAGAGAGAGAGAGAGAGAGAGAGAGAGAGAGAGAGAGTGTGTGATGAAGCTATGGGAAAAGTGTTAAAAATATATATATATATATATATATATATATATATATATATATATATATAGAGAGAGAGAGAGAGAGAGAGAGAGAGAGAGAGAGAGAGAGAGAGAGAGAGAGAATGTTCACTATGTAATTTTAGTTATCTCTGTAAGTAATGCAATGCAAAAGACACACACACAACACACACACACACACACACACACACACACACGCAAAATATTCAACCATATTTCCACACTCCAATAAACGAATCTCTATAACATCAAGACGCACCCAACCTCTATAACGAAAAACCACGCGTAACGCCCACGATCTTATGAAGCGTGACGTAACGTTACTAAAAAAAAAAACAATGGTCTGACGTCATCGGGGAGAAAGGTACTGTTCAGATCTGGTTCGGCGAAAATAATCCCTTAAGTGCTGACGCCATTCGAGAGCAGAGGACATTCTTAACAAAAAAAAAAAGTTGCGCAGTTTGAATAGAAAGTGTTTTTTAATGTATTTTTTTATTTTTCATTTCTTGTGATTTCATATTTTATGTAGTTCTGATGCGTATTGGGTTTGGATTTCTCATGATGGTAATTTTTTATGAGTCTTTTATACTTTTTCCTTCTGTAAATTTTTTATTATTATATACTACTGTTTTCAAGCCTTCACGTTACTTATTTTACAGTTTATATCTTTATTTATTACATATTTAAACTCCATTCTTATTCCTAGGCAATAATTATATTAATCTTTTACATTTCACTATATATACATATATATATATATATATATATATATATATATATATATATATATATATATATATATATATATATATATAATATATATACAGCAAATTTCAAACACACCAAATTTACATTCTTCTACATTCCGTATGCTGTATCCCTACACACATCTGAAGGACTAGCTATGCCTAAACACTGAAACCATTGTCTTGAAAAAGCAACATGGACCCCATTGTGTAACTTTTATGTTCGTGGACGAGATTTCATCAATGCGATATTGTGGGTCAGATGGAGTGTGGGTAGAAAGTGCTTGAAAATGGACCCATTTCTACTGTAGCCACTTTATTTTCATTTCCCACATTATGTTCGTCATATACTTTTAATTCCACCACATATTCGTCATATATTTTGAATTCCACCATAAAACCATCATATGCTTTTAATTCCACCTTATATTCGTCATATACTTTTAGTTCCACCATAAAACTGCCATATACCCTTAATTCCACCATACATCCGTCGTATACTTTTAATTCCACCATATATTCGTTATATACTTTTTATTCCAATATATACTCATCATATACTTTTAATTCCACCATATATTCGTCATATACTTTTAATTCCACCATAAAACGCCATATACTTTTAATTATACCATATATGCGTCATATACTTTAATTCCACCATAAAACCGCCATATACTTTTAATTCCACCATATATTCGTCATATACTTTTAATTCCACCATAAAACCGCAATATACTTTTTAATTATAGCATCTATGCGTCCTATACTTTAAAGTCCAGCATAAAACCGCCATATGCTTTTAATTCCACCGTAAAACCGCAATATACTTTTAACACCACAATATATTTGTCATATAGTTTTAATTCCATCAAATATTCGTCATATACTTTTAATTCCACCATATATTCGTCATATACTTTTAATTCCACCATAAAACCGCCATATACTTTTAATTCCACAACATATTCATCATATACTTTTAATTCCACCATATACTTTTTTTAATTCCACCAATATTCGATATACTTTAATTCCAACATAAAGCTTTAAATTCCACCATATATTCGACATATACTTTTAATTCCACCATAAAACCGCCATATACTTTTAATTCCACAACATATTCATCATATACTTTGAATTCCACCATATATTCGTCATATACTTTTAATTCCACCATATATTCGACATATACTTTTAATTCCAACATAAAGCCGTCATATACTTTTAATTCCACATTATATTCATCACATACTTTTAATTCCACAACCTATTCGTCATATACTTTTAATTATTCCATCATATATTCGTCACATACTTTTAATTATTCCAACATATATTCATCATACTTTTAAATACACAATTTAATTTTAATTCCATCATTTATTCGTCACCATATATCCGTCATATACTTTTAAATATAGAATCGTCATACAGTTCCTATAGCTTCTATAAAGTCTCTGGCCTTCCAAAGAGTCGATTTATATATGCAGTACCCCCTTAGAGAGATCTCATATTCTTAAAATGACATCATAGATTCTCTATTACTTCCAACGATGCCCAACAAAGACTTCATATAACCCCTAATGACATCAAGTGTAGCTCTGATGGACTTCAGCGTGATGAGAAAGGTCATGTTTAATATCTCGTAGCGACGGAGACGAGCCTCTTGAAGTAGAAGGAACTCGAGATGTCTTCTTCTTTTTTTTTCACGAGAGGTTCTTCGTCTCTCTCTCTCTCTCTCTCTCTCTCTCTCTCTCTCTCTCTCTCTCTCTCTTCTCTTTATTTTCTTCACCTATTATCTCTCTCTCTCTCTCAGTTTTCTTTTCATCTCTCTCTCTCTCTCTCTCTCTCTCTCTCTCTCTTTATATATATCCATATTACACCTCATTTCTCCCCTTTCTCTCTCTTTCAGTTTTCTTTTTATTCATTTCTCTCTCTCTCTCTCTCTCTCTCTCTCTCTCTCTCTCTCTCTTATCTCTCTCCATATTACACCACCTCATTTCCCCCATTTCTCTCCCCCTCCTCTCTGTCTCTCCATATCTCACTCCTTCTCTCTCTTTCTCTGTATTCATATTACACCTCTTTATAATCTCTTTCCTTCTCTCTCTCTCTCTCTCTCTATATCCAAATCACACCTCGTTTTTCCTCTCTCTCTCTCTCTCTCTCTCTCTCTCTCTCTCTCTCTCTCTCTCTCTCTCTCACTCCATCATCCCCTCCTTGTAGCACCTCGTGACTGCAAGGTACTCGGCCCCACGAAAAATAATCTATTAATAGCTCCAATCAGCAACCCATGAGCTATGCTGTAAATATGAATCGACTCAGCGTGTCTAGTGAAGTGAGGGAGTCATGTCGTATTTATTTAGAGACGTGTAACTGAATAAAGCTCGTTTAGCCAGGGTTACTGACCTGCTAAACATAACAGAATAGACTATATGGAATTTAGGCCAGAGGCCAAGCACTGGGACCTATGAGGTCACTCAGCGCAGAAAGGGAAATTGACAGTAAGAAGGTTTGAAAGGTGTAACGGGAGGAAAACCTTTTGCTGTAGATATGAAACGATTGTTAGAGAGGGTGGAACGTAAGATGGAAGAAGGATAATATGAACGGAGGTACAGTAAAAGGGGCTGAAGGGACGCTGCAAAAACCCATAAGTAATGCCTACAGTGCACCACGTGAGGCGCACTGACGGCACTACCACCCTACAGAGAATCAGAAATAATAAAAGTAATTAATCTATTAGTTTCGTTTGATATGTCCTGAGAGACATATTCCACGTAATTGTTTGGTTTGGTTTTGTGTGAGATGTGCCATAACGGCTTTGGTTTAATTGGGTTTCATTCTTGCGTTAGTAACCAAAAGCTCTCGGTTTGGTTTCGTATGAGATACGTTTATCTTACCTCCTGGTTCCTTCCAAAAATCACGAAACTTCTAATTACTTTATTTGCCTGACTTTTCCCCTGGATACCTACATACTCATCAGAATAATCATCATTAACGTTTTAAAACCATGTTTCCTAACTGGTATAATCTCCATAAATTTCTATTTGTACTTGTTAATGGCATTACCTGGAATATTCTTTTAATTTAATTATTATTTTCTAATTCAATAAAACGTGCGCGACCTATGTTAAGTTTATTCATCGTTATTCATCTATCTTCATTTACAATATGAATGATTTGGGATTTGCAAAAGATGGGAGATTAATGAATGATGTGTATTCTAAGTTATAAAAGTCAATTAGAGTAATTCGTCTTATCCTCTCTCTCTCTCTCTCTCTCTCTCTCTCTCTCTCTCTCTCTCTCTCTCTCTCTCTCTCCTGCAAAGCATTTGTTAGTATCTCTTAATGAAAAAGACATCTCAGATTATAATTATGCCCAACCATAATGTATACGCTATTCAATTTTTCATTTTGACCACGTCAAAAAAACATTAACCTATTATATAAACTGAGAGAGAGAGAGAGAGAGAGAGAGAGAGAGAGAGAGAGAGAGAGAGAGAGAGAGAGAGAGAGAGAGAGATTAATAAAGAAAAATGGAATACAGAGAATAAAAAGTCTGTGAAATTTCAGACAACAAATTAAATCTCCCTCGCCCATTTTTACGCATTTGCATTCCGGGTTTAATTGCATAATTCTGCAGTGCAATTTGCAACCGAATTGCCGGACGAGAGGAAAAATTGTTAAGGAGAGAGAGAGAGAGAGAGAGAGAGAGAGAGAGAGAGAGAGAGAGAGAGAGAGAGAGAGAGAGAGAGAGAGAGAGAGAGAAACTTAATAAAGATTAAATTGAGTTTCCTTGACCGGACGAAAAGGGAAAAATTATCACGGGAGAGAGAGAGAGAGAGAGAGAGAGAGAGAGAGAGAGAGAGAGAGAGAGAGAGAGAGAGAGAGAGAGAATATAATCAAGAATGAACTCAAGTACATGCAAACATGAAATGTGTAGTAGATAAGACAGAGAGAGAGAGAGAGAGAGAGAGAGAGAGAGAGAGAGAGAGAGAGAGAGAGAGAGAGAGAGACGTAATAAAGATTAAATGGCATTTTCTCAACCGCACGAAGAGGAAAAATGATCAGAGAGAGAGAGAGAGAGAGAAAATATAACCAAGAATGAACTCAAGTACATGCAAGCATGAAATATGTAGATATGAGAGAGAGAGAGAGAGAGAGAGAGAGAGAGAGAGAGAGAGAGAGAGAGAGAGAGAGAGAGAGAGAGATGCGTAATAAAGACTGAATTGCATTTTCTTGACCTTCGAAGGTCAAAGGGAAGGACAGAAATCTGCATTGCTCGGAGCAACGCCTCGGGAAAGTTACCATGTGGAAACGAGACTACAAATCTAGGTACTATTTCAGTTTCGCATAGAAAACATAAGTCTTTTTCCTTACGGTGTGATTTGAACTGAATTGAATTGAATATCGAATTTAGGCCAAAGGCCAAGCACTGGCACCAATGAGGTCATTCTGCGCTGAAACGGAAATTGGGAGTAGAAAGTTGCACTAAGAATCAATTGTTAGGAGAAGGTGGAAAGTAAGATGGAAGAAAAAGAATATGAAAAGAGGTACAGTAAAAGGAACGAAAGGGGTTGCAGCTAGGGGCCTTAAGAAGGCACGCTGCAAAGAACCTTAAGTAATGCCTACAGTGCACCGCATGAGGTGCACTGATGGCACTAACCCTCGCCCCCTTCGTGGTTCCTAACAGTGGGTGGCTCCCGAAAAAAAGGAGCAAATGTGATCACTGTCACATTCACACGTAAAATTGCCGAATCGTGGATGTAATCCCTGTACAGAAAACTTCCACAACACAAGCCATTCTGTGAACCTCCATAAACCTAAGAAAAAAGTTCATTAACACTGCGTCCCTCACCTCCTATCTTACATACACTCTCTCGCTCCCTGGATATACAGAATCCCTCTTTCTAAAACCTCTTTCACTCCATCTATCTAATCCCTTGTCAGATATTCCTATCCTCCTTCCTGTCAATACTTCCGAATTATACAATTTTTTCATCAACCTATCGTCTTCCGGTCTCCCTACAAGATTTAACCATCTTAAAACACTCGGGACAGGTCAATATATTATATATATATATATATATATATATATATATATATATATATATATATATATATATATATATATATATATATATATATATATATATACATATATACATATATATTACACATGCATATATACATATTTATACATACATACATACATACATATACTTACACATGCATATGTACATATTTATATACATATATAGATATGTGTGTATTTGTGTGTGTGCAATATAAATAAATGTCTCCATCATCTGTTGGAACTTGGCCTCAAAAGATTAAGGGCTACGTGCTAAGGAAAAATATCACATGTAAAATATGCACAAGCACTTACTTGCTTACTCATAAGTGACATATGCGAGTGATTTGCGAAGCCAACTCTTTACGTAATAGGATGTGACGTCAGTCCCCCTAGTGGCCTCTTCTGGGTTCATTAATCTGGAAAAACAAGAAAATTTAAATGACTCAAGGCTCATATTTTTCTTCTTGATAATTCTGTTCTCTGAAAAAAAATATATAAAAAAAGGTGTATTAACTTTTAATAAACCAAGGCATTTTGGTGCAAGAAATAAGTCAGTAGAGTGAGAGAGTAATGAGTGTAAGGAAACTGAACTTTTCCCCCCTTTCTCCAAGAGAAAGCCTGACCGTGATCAAAGGGACTTTCTACTCGTTCCCAAAAGAAAGTGAAATAGGAGACATGTGTCCCCTCCTAATTCCCCAGAAGGAACTCAAGAGAAAGTGAGGAATTTTTCTGTGAATATTTTCCAGTTCACTAAATAAAAAGAAAGTTTGATAAGAGACATAAGTATCTCGAAATTCTCCAAAAAGTAAAGTCAAGTAATATGCACATGTACTTTCTCTTCCATTCCCGTACAATAAGTCAAGTAAGGGAAGGATGACTTTCCCTCTCACTTTCCCCCAAAAGAAAATAAACTAAGATATTGATAAAATTTCATCTTATTCCCTCAAGGAAAGTTAAGCAACAGAGACAGAAATTTCTCACAATTCCCCAAGAGAAAGTCAAACACTAGATAGAAATGTCTGTTCCCCAAAAGAAAGTTAAATAACAGACAAAATCTTTCACAGAAATCCCCAAGAGAAAGTCAGACACTATCCATAGAAATCTGTTTCTTTCCCAAAAGAAAGCTAAGCAAGACATAAATCAATCTCAGTTCCCCAAAAGAAAGTTAATCAAGAGACAGAACACTCTCACAATTCCCCAAGAGGAAGTCAAACACTATACATAGAAGTCTGTCTCAGTTCCCCAAAAGAAAGCTAAGCAAGGCATAAATCACTCAGCTCCCCAAAAGAAAGGTAACAGACAGAAATCTCAGAATTTCCCAAGAAAAAGACACTAAACACAGAAATCTGTCTGTTCCCCAAAAGAAAGCTAAGCAAGACAAAATCAATCTCAATTCCCCAAAAATTAAGTAAGGCAGAAATTTCTCACAATTCCCCAAGAGAAAGTCAAACACTAGACAGAAATGTCTGTTCCCAAAAGAAAGCTAAGCAAGAAATAAATCTGTTCCCCAAGAGAAAGGTAACAGACAAAACTCTCACAGAATTTCCCAAGAGGAAGTCAAACACTAGACAGAAATCTATGTTCCCCAAAAGAAAGCTAAGCAAGACATAAATCAATCTCAATTCCCCAAAAGAAAGTCAAAACCAGACACGGACGTCTCAGTTCCCAAAAGAAAGCTAAGCAAGACATAAATCAATCTATTCCCCAAAATAAAGTTAAATAAGACAGAAATCGCTCACAGTAATTCCCCAAGAGAAATTCAAGCAAGACATAAAAATCACTACCAATACCCCAAAAGAAAGACAAAACCAGACAGAACTCTCACAATTCCCCAAGAGAAAGTCAAGCAAGACATAAAAGTCAGTCTCAATTTCCCAAAAGAAAGTTAAGTAACAGACAAAAATCGCTCACAGAATTCCCCAAGAGAATTCCAAGCAAGACATAAAAATCACTCCCAATTCCCCAGACAAAGCAATTAAAGGTAAACATGAATCGCTCCCTGTTTTCTAAAATAGAAAGCTAAAATTCCTCCCAGTTCCCCAGAAACAAAGCCCACTTGAGGCCAAATGACAGGACGAACCCGATTGTCACAAACGACGCATCTAAACTGGAGGGTGACTGACCCCGGCCTTACCCTTACTAGCTTCCAAAGGTCGCGGTGGGCGCGACTGCCCTCTTTTGATGCCAATGTCACGGCGGTCACTCCCGTGCCCTCTGAAGGGGGCGTCATCGCTATTTGCGTCTTTCGACGCTTTCTCGTCCCTCTGTGTTTGCGTGCCAGCTATAAAGCGCTGGGTAAACACGGATTTCCAACTACCCCGATTTCAGGACGTCATGTGGTTTTCAAAGCCTTCAGTTTTGACGAGTTTCGTAAGCAAGATTGTGTGTTTTTCTTTTCTGTTTTATATTGCTTTCTGCTTTTGGTGTTTTATGAGTCAGTTCGCTTGAGGAGGATGGCAATTATTCATCATCTTTAAAAAATTTTTGACGGGTCCATCTCGTTTTTTCTTGAGTTTGTAGCTTTTTTTGCATTTTGCGATTCCCAATTCCTTATTAAGACATATTTTGGAGTGTCCGTTCTTGAGAATCAGTTTTTTCAAATTTTATTAGTATTTAATGATTTCATTTCTTTTTTATCGATAGCTTTTTGTTCATTTTAATTTAGAATACACTTAAAAATTATTTCATTCTGAAAAGAAAATTTTAGATTGTGAAATCCAGTCTTGTGTTTTCTTCTCAAGTTGCGTCTGCACTTGCAATTTTACCGAATGTGGCAAGTCAGTGCAATTAATGAACGATCTGACGCTAGATAACTTTAAATTAGATCCAGGCCTGAATCAGCAAATTATTTAAGTTGGCCATACATATACACACACATACACACACACACACACACACACACACACACACATATATATATATATATATATATATATATATATATATATATATATATATATATATATATATATATATATATATCTGTATGTGTGTGTTGTGTTATATATAAGCATATATATATATATATATATATATATACATATATATATATATATATATATATATATATATATATATATATATATGTATATATATATGTATATATATATACATACATACATACATACATACATATACACACATAGACTCCCTCCACAAGAATAAGTACTTGCTTAAGGGCAATTAACATTCTGATCTACAATTACAAGCACAAACATCCCAGCGACAGCCACGCCAGATTGTATCACGTAACTCCTGTTGATACAACTCTCTCTCTCTCTCTCTCTCTCTCTCTCTCTCTCTCTCTCTCTCTCTCTCTCTCTCTCTCTCTTGACCACACAGACCTTTACAATTCGCGATCTCTTTATCTTGGACAAACTGTCCTAGATTCTTTAAGAGACAGATGTTTCATATTTTTTCTAGCAGTTTTTATTTCTCGCATAAAAATGGTTGTTATAACCTATATATTCCTCGAAAGAGGGAAGGACTGGGTTAAGAAAATGAGAGTTTAGTAGTGCAATGCCATTTTAAGCAACATTCAGGCTCTCTGTCTACTGAATTGAATTGAAATGAATATAAGAATTTAGGCCAAAGGCCAAGCACTGGGACCAATGAGGTCATTCAGCGCTGAAATTGAAATTGACAGTAAAAGTTTGAAAGGTGTAACAGGAGGAAAACTTCAAAGCAGTTGCATTATGAATCAGTTATTAGGAAAAGGTGGACAGGAAGATGGAAGAAAGAGAATATGCAAGGAGGTACGGTAAAAGGAACGAAGGGGATTGCAGCTAGGGGTCGAAGGCACTGCAAAGAATCTTAAGTAATGCCTACAGTACACCGCATGAGGTGCACTGACGGAACTACCGCCCCAACGGGATCTGTTTGTTGATTAAACATTTTAGGGCATCGCAAACCTCCTGGACAAGGAAAATCATATTACTGGCTCAGTTTGTTTGTTTGTTTGTCGGTTTGTGGCGTTTGTTACCAGGATTTCATGAAATCTGGTGGGTGGATTATGGCAAAAATTGGACCACATGTTGGCGTCTTGATTTGAAACGAGAGGTCAGATTTTGAAATGGCCTCGAATTTTAATAAGGGCCTTTTTACTACTGCAACGTATCTCCATATTTCTCACCTTTTTAGTTTTCTGAAAAGAAAATCTTTGTGCCGGCTTTGTCTGTCCGTCCGCACTTTTTTCTGTCCGCACTTTTTCTGTCCACCCTCAGATCTTAAAAGCTACTGAGGCTAGAAGTGCTGCAAATTGGCATGTTGATCATCCACCTTCTAATCATCAAACATAGCAAATTGCAGCCCTCTAGCCTCAGTAGTCTTTTTATTTTATTTAAGGTTAAATTTAGCCATAATCGTGCGTCTGGCAACGATATAGGCCAGGCCACAACCGGGCCGTAGTTAAAGTTTCATAGGCCGCGGTTCATACAGCATTATACCGAGACCACCGAAAGATTGATCTATTTTCAGTGGCCTTGATTATAAACTGTAGCGGCTGTACAGAAAACTCGATTGCGCCAGAGAAACTTCGGCGCATTTTTTACTTGTTTTCCCACGACTTTCACAACAAATCTTAACACACACAACAATCTTTCTTGTCTAGATTTGGTCCTGTGCCTCTATCACGGTTTCCTCGTTAACCTTCTGTGTATTTGCAACTACAAACGAAGTGAATTTGATGTTGACAAAACAACATGTCGGCTGCAAATGCCGACTCTGCGCTGCCTTTGTGTGGTGCGGAAAAAAAAAAAACTCAAGACAATCAAGCCTACGTTATGAAACATCGCGTGAGTTTGGCCATTGTTATTTTGGGGCATGGAATTGAAAACCCCTTTCATGATAAATGCTGTAAGTTTTCTTCAGGGTTGGCAAAATCTGTAAAGACTAAAATCTTTAAGGGGAAAACATGGTAAAATATTTCTTAGTCTATTATTATTATTATGGATAATAAATAAAAATAAATAAATAAATAAATAAATAAATAAATAATATATATACATATCAATATATATATATATATATATATATATATATATATATATATATATATATATATATATATATATATATATACACACACATGAACAAACACATATATATATATATATATACACTATATATATATATATATATATATATATATATGTGTATGTGTATATATATATATATATATATATATATATATAGATATATATATATATATATATAATATATATATATATATATTATATATATATATATATATACATATATTATATATATATATATCATATACATATATATATATATATATATATATATATATATATATATATATATATATATATATATATATATATATATATATACAGATATAGATAGCATTCTCTGAAAGAAATGAACTTGGTCAAGTAGAGGAGTCTTAAATCATCAGAGAGAGAGAGAGAGAGAGAGAGAGAGAGAGAGAGAGAGAGAGAGAGAGAGAGAGAGAGAGAGCGCAGTAGCCATTCTTGCACTCAACGCCCATTTAATACACGTTTACAACAAAAAGTCGTGACATTAAAGTTACTTGCAATATGACCCTCTTTTACAATACATGAACAATTATCCGACATTAACAAGCAAAAATGCTGGGAATTATGTCTTTCAAGATTAGATAAATGCTACTCGCACGAATCCGAGGCGAGTCAGTGCTTCTTCCAGCTGTTGGCAAAAAAAAAAAAAAAAAATCTCGTTTATTACATGCTGTGGCTCACCAAAAGTAGATAGCATTTGTTATTATTATTATTATTATTATTATTATTATTATTATTATTATTATTATTATTATTATCAACTTTATCTCTCTCAACTCTCTCTCTCTCTCTCTCTCTCTCTCTCTCTCTCTCTCTCTCTCTCTCTCTCTCTAGCCATCAATAAGTAAATTATTTAAGTACCATATTATTATTATTCTTATTATTATTATTATTATTATCAGAGTCGACTTTCTCTCTCTCTCTCTCTCTCTCTCTCTCTCTCTCTCTCTCTCTCTCTCTCTCTCTCTCTCTCTCTCTCTCTCATCAATAACTATTCAAGCACCATATTATTATTATTATTATTATTATTATTATTATTATTATTATTATTATTATTACAGAATGAGTCGAAAGTCTCTCTCTCTCTCTCTCTCTCTCTCTCTCTCTCTCTCTCTCTCTCTCTCTCAATAACAATAACTATTCCAGCATTATATTCTATTATTATCATTATTATTATTACTATTATTATTATTACAGAATGAATCGAAAGTCTCTCTCTCTCTCTCTCTCTCTCTCTCTCTCTCTCTCTCTCTCTCTCTCTCTCTCTCTCTCTCTCTCCCCCCCCATCAATAATAACTACCAAAGCACTAAATTTCATGCCCACTCAGCTCATAGTTAATCTGCTATCTTTCTTATCTTAATTTGCTCCGCCATTTTTTTTCCATGCATTCATTTTCGTGACCTTTGTAGATAATCTTGATTTATCATTGTTTTTAATTGTATGCCTGATGTAATACGCATGCGGCAGATATTTTCTTTCGCTTGGGGAAAATATATTGCGTGTAGCTACATACATACATACATACATACATACATACATACATACATACACACATACATACATACATATATATACATATACTGTATATATTAAATGCATGAAATGCATACATTCATATAATACATACACTAATTAAATTAATAAAATACATACATACACCAATTAAATGAATTAATATATACAATAATTAAATGAATAAAATCCATACATACAAACATTAAACGCATTAAATGCATATATTCATATAAACATAAATACATACACTAATTAAATGAATTAAATACATACATATGTATACATACCAGATGAATTAAATACATACATTAAAAGCCTTAAATACCTACGTATATTAAATGAATGCATACATTAAATGACTTAAATACATACATACAAAAATATATACATACATACATAGGCTACATTCATTAAATGAATGCAATTAAACATATATACACACATACATACATACAGTAAATTAAATCCATACATACATACATAAAATGCATTACATACATCCACAGAGTAAATGAATTAAATGCATACATACATACAAACATACACATGCAGTTAGCCGAACTGGGCGTAATAGAAGGCTCCGGTTTTAATCCATTTTAAAATCTCCATTGAATGATTTAAAATGCAACTATAATAATCCCTTTTACACCACACGGGTTTCAATACTCGCTCGTTTTATTGAGGCATTTCTAGTGTTTTTACTTTGTTTGCCTATATTTATTTCTCTTTTACCATAAAACAAGTACAAAATGCGCCGAAGTTTCTTCGGCGCCATCGAGTTTTCTGTACAGCATATAATCAAGGCCACCGAAAGTAGATCTTTCGGTGGTCTCGGTATAATGCTGTATGAGCCGCGGCCCATGAAATTCTCAGCCTGCCTTGGTGGACTGTGTTGTTGCGTTGCCAGACGCATGATTATGGCTAACTTTAACATTGGTTAAAATAAAAACTACTGGGGCTAGAGGGCTGCAGGCTGGTATGTTTGATGATTGGAGGGTGTATGATCGACATACCAATTTGCAGCCCTCTAGCCTCAGTAGTTTTTAAGATCCGAGGGCGGACAGAAAAAGTGCGGACGGACAGACAAATCCATCCGAATAGTTTTCTTTTAAAGAAAACTGAAAGTGTCAAATTTAAAGATAGTAAGTTTTCCATTATAAATACCTATTCCTTCGTTAACTAGCGCATTTTATTCATCCTTTGTAACATTAAGACTTGAGCAATAGGCCAAAAAAAATTGCCTAGAGAAGAAATTCTATGGACCCTGGAAATCGGTACTCCACTTTGGAATACATGGTTCATTGAGTACTTCTCTCTCTCTCCCCATCTACTTCCAAGCTTTGGGATTTTCTTCTGGATTTTGTGTTTCCTTCCTCGCTCATGAGCCATTTGTTTCATTCAAGAGGCTGGTTTCGTTTCCTTGGTGGCTATAAGACCAAACCTTCCTTCGTCTCTTCCCGTTTTTTTTTTTCGGCCCTGGGCAAAAAGGGGGGCTGAAGATTGCCTGTCCCACCGACTTACTCGTGCCAATATATATATATATATATATATATATATATATATATATATATATATATATATATATATATATATATATATATATATATATATATATATATACATATATACATATATGTGTATATATATATATACATATGTGTGTGTATATATATATATCACATATATATACACATCATATATGTGTATATATGTATATATGTATATATACATACATATACACATATGTATATATGTGACATATGTATGTATATACACATATGTGTGTATAATAAATATATATGCATATATGTAAATATTTTTAAATATATTTAAACATATATGTATACACAGAGAGAGAGAGAGAGAGAGAGAGAGAGAGAGAGAGAGAGAGAGAGAGAGAGAGAGAGAGAGAGAGAAAGCAGCGATAACACCACCCGCTCTATAGACGCCCTGAACCGCTCTCCGCTAATCTCTTACGGAACGGCGGTGGGTACCCATTCATAAGAAGGCTTTTTCAGATTCAATTAGCGCAAGACGGGTCAGAGGATAAACACGTTTTAGGGCGGCGATATGTCACGCCTAAGGGACCGATATGGGCGGAACAGCTGCCAACGGGAGATCTAACCCACTCTTCTTCTTCTTGACGATAAACCCAGGGTGCGGAAGTAAGACAGCATGTTGCAAAAATGTTAATACATATATGTATATATATATATATATATATATATATATATATATATATATATATATATATATATATATATATATATATATGTATATATATATATATATATTATTATATATATACATGTATATACATATATATATATACATATATATATATATATATATATATATATATATATATATATATATATATATATATATATATATATATATATATACATATATATATATATAATATATATATATATATATATATATATATATATATATATATATATATATATATATATCAGTGAAGATAACCAACTTTGAGTTTCATTATTATTATTATTATTATTATTATTATTATTATTATTATTATTATTATTATTATTATTCCTCAAAGTTACGCATCATCATAATTCTATCATTATCTACCGGCAAATGTACCCAGAGTATTTGGTTCTGACACTTGTATCTGTCAAGTAATTCATCATAAATGACAGTCGAGATATTTACAATCGATTGTTCATATCCGGTCGTATCATTCTTAAGCTTAGATTCTCCTCCATTTGGACACTGAATGGTTTAGACAATTTCGATGATAAAACTTCCAAAACTGGTATGATTATAGGACCCTGATGTGCAAAAGAAAGTTCCTGAGTACCACCTACGTCACAGAATAGAATAGAATATAGAATTTAAGCCAGAGGCCAAGCGATGGGACCCTATGAGGTCATTCAGCGCTGAAAGGGAAATTGATGGAGAAAGGTTTGAAAGGTGTAACAGGAGGAAAACCTCTAAGCAGTTGCACTATAAATCAATTGTTGGGAGAGTGTGGACAGTAAGGTAGAAGAAAGAGAATATGAACGGAGGTAGAGTAAAAGGAATGAAAGGGGTTGCAGCTATAGGCCGAAGGGACGCTGCAAACAATCTTAAGAAATGTCTACAGTGCACCGCATGAGGTGCACTGACGACACTACCTACGTTACAGAGTTATCCTTAAATAAAGGGGAAAATTTTACATTCACCTAAAAATATTCTTTTTTATCAAATTTATTATCAACTTTATCACCAAAATAATCTTTATTGTCAGTAACTTTATCATCATAACAACACTCTCCTGAAGGTCAACATTATCACCATTGCTGTGTCTCACTATCAACTTTATCACTAATATAATCTTTAATGTCAATAACTTTATCATCACACACTCACACACTCCTGAGAATCAAGTTTATCATCATTGCTATGTCTTTGTTGCCATCTTTACCACCAGTATAATCTTTGATGTCAATAACTTTATACCATCACACTCTCCTTGAGGTCACCTTTATCACTACTGTTATGTATTTGTTATCAACTTTACCACCGGCATAATCTTAGAAATCAATAACTTTATCACCAGTATAATCTCCAATGTCATTAACTTTATCACAATCACACTCACCCTTCCCAAAATGCGTAGCTGTTATCATCAATGGTATGTCTCAATATCAACTTTATCACCACTATAATCTTTAATGTCATTAACTTTATCACCACTATAATCTTCAATGTCATGAACTTTATCACCACTATAGTCTTCAATGTCATTAACTTCATCATCACTGCGATCTTGAATGTTATTAACTTTATCACTACTATAATCTTTTGTCATTAACTTTATCATCATAATAATCTTTTGTCATTAACTTTATCACAGCCATAATCTCCAATGTCATTAACTTTATCACCACTATAACCTTTTCTCATTAACTTTATCACCACTATAACCATTCGTCATTAACTCCATCACCACCATAACCTCCAATGTCAATAACTTTATCACCATCACACTCATCCTTGTCCAAAATGCAAATGAGTTCTCATTCACATCTCTTTATCTTCCGACCCACAAAAACCCGGGCGAGCGGCGTCTACCTTTAATTAACTCCAATTGTCGAGGCACGAGGAACCCTTGGGTTTAGTGGGTCCTGATTAAGACCCAATTCAGAGCGACGAAGGTCCGACACTCCAGCAGGAGGTACCTTTTGGTATCCCTATTGACCTTCTCCTTGATTAAAACGCCGTGACGCATGCGAGTCTAAGTTTGAGATGTGGACTCTCTCAGAGGTGTAATGGTCCAAAATGTTTGTTGGTGTTTAGGAGGCTGGCTTCGCCAGTTGCAGAGCCTGGGTTGTGTATGTATTTATTTGGGGTTCAGTGTTTAGGCGCTGATGTGTGTGTATATATATATATATATATATATATATATATATATATATATATATATATATATATATATATATATATATATATATATATATATATATATTTCATATAAAAACATTTGTATATATTCTTGGTTAATTGATTTCATTTGTAACCCCGGTGCGGTAATAAGATTTTCTCTCTCTCTCTCTCTCTCTCTCTCTCTCTCTCTCTCTCTCTCTCTCTCTCTCTCTCTCTCTCTCGTGCTACCTATTTAACAATACTGAAAACTGTTCAACCCATATATTGAAAAACGTGGGTATAAAACACCCAAAAAAAATATAATCAAGGAAAAAGGTAAACCAGATATCAAGACATTTTTTAACAGACCACAAAGACACTGCTGAAGAAAAAAAAAAAAAAAAAAAAAAAAAAAAAAAAACGCACACAAAGAAAACACAGCCAACTTCGTCTGTTGACTTTCTCCCACAAAGAACGCTCAACCCTCCCCCCAACCATTCGATATTCAACGGTATAGCTGCGCTACGTTTTGAACGAACGCGAAAGGTAAACAGGATCTTAAACACAACAGAGAAACTCTGATAAGATGCCTCCTAACGCCTGTTCGTTCATTCATTTATTTATTCATGCATTCATTACTCTCTCTGCTTTCAATGATCGAGTCTTCTCTGTTTTCCTAAGGCTTAACGTTAAACAAAGACGCAGCGTCCGCCATAACAGTCGGGGTTTCTGATACGGGCTGTAAAGTTCATTTGAGAAACAACACTGGGATTGAAAGACATCTGAGAAACAACACTAGGATTAAAGACATCTGAGAAACTACACTAGGTTCTGAGGATCAGGACTATGATTGCAGACCATTTGAGAAACAACACTAGGTTCTGATAAACAGGACTAGGATTGAAGAACATCTGAGAAACAACACTAGAACTGAAGACAATCCGAGAAACAACACTGAATCTGAAGAACATCAGAGAAACAACACGATAAGACTGAAGACCATCTGAGAAACAACAAAATGAACTGAGTAACTTCTGAGAAACAACACTAAAGGATTGGAGAACATCTGAGAACCAACACTTGGACTGAAGAACGTCTGTGAAACAATACTAGGACCTGAGACCATCTGAGAAACATCTGAAAAACAGCACTGGATTAAAGACCATCTGAGAAACAACGCTAGGACTGAAGAACAACTGAGAAACATCTGAGAAACAGAACTAGGATTCAAGATCCTCTGAGAAACAACACTACACGATTGCAGATCACCTTCGAAACAACTCTAGGACTGTAGACCATCTGAGAAACAACACTATAAGACTGAGGAACATCTGAGAAACAACGCCAAGTATCATCATCAGTGCAATCTGTTGTGCCACGGTTTATTTTGGCAAGGGGGTGTACCCGAACCAATCTGATGACGTCATCTTGACTAATACGAACCATAACACGGTTATGACAGGTTCAGACTGGGTGGCGCTGTTTCCGGGTTATGCCATTTGCGTCAGGATGAGATGACGCATCTGAGCGTAAAAAAAAAAAAAAAAAAAAGATGAAAAACGGACATGACAGATTGGTACAGAAGCAGGGAGGATGGGATGTAGGCGTCTGCAGAGACAGAAGATACAGAGCCTGTATTTAGCAAAAGTGACAGATTGACAGAAGCAGGGAAGGTGGGATTTAGGTGTCTACTCAGACAAAGAAGTGGCGTCGCATATTTGCTCTTTTAATCAAAGAATTCTGTCAGCCATGATTTTCTTATACACGTCCCACTTTGCAGAGTGCATCACCTTGCCATGATCAATAATTTGTCATATATTTGTTCTTTTCTTCATCATAGCATTGTGTCAACAGCAGTTTTTCTCTATACCTTCACATGAGCATTCTATTCTATAAAAAAACTGCTTCACAAGTTTAATAATAATAATAATAATAATAATAATAATAATAATAATAATAATAATAATAATATGTAGTATTGCAAGTGATAGTTGTATCAGCTGCATTCAATTTATTTAGAGTTTTTTCTCTATCTCTCTTTCTCTGAATTGCATTTTCATGGTTACTGCAATTACGGAATTGTCGGGTCTTCTACCTACATATAATAATAATAATAATAATAATAATAATAATAATAATAATAATAATAATAATAATAATAAAGGTGGAGAAGTCCACACTGGTGAAAGTCCAGATATATATTAAAAATATATGCAAAGCGAGACCTTTCGAGAACCTGCTCGATTCTCCCTCTCAATCAAGCAGGTTCTCGAAAACACTCGTTTTGTACACACATTTTTAATGTATATCTGCACTTTCACCATTGTGGATTTCTTCACCATTTTAGTGACTCATGCTACTGTAAGATTTTAATAATAATAATAATAATAATAATAATAATAATAATAATAATAATAAAAAAAAACTTTTCACTGACATCTATATCTGTATTTTGGATGAGTGACATTTACTCGCGCAGACCAGGTACCGGGACCAAGAGCCATTCAGCGCGGTATATCAGGTTTAAGAAAACAAACCTTGCTTCATAAAAAAAACTCCCCCTGGTTAAACATATTCGTACGCTTTTCTTTTCGTCCAAGAAATAACATTGACTTGAAAGGGTTATATTTTTGTATTACTCATTATTAGGGTATATTCGTCACTTATTATAATATAATATCCCGATCAAAGTTTAGTACGCTGTAATTGAAATCATTTTATAAATATCATCATTTGTATCGTGACTATGAAATTGGTAAAATAAGTTCACTATAATATGCATGTGTATGCATGTGTGTGTGTGTGTGTGTGTGTGTGTGTGTGTGTGTGTGTGTGTGTGTGTGTGTGTGTGTATATATATATATATATATATATATATATATATATATATATAGTGTGTGTGAACTTATTTACTATAATAAATATAAAAATATAAATGCATAAATTCTCATATATATATATATATATATATATATATATATATATATATATATATATATATATATATATATATATATATATATATATGTATAAATATACTTATTTACTATAATATATATAAATTTACATGCATACATTCTCATATATATATATATATAGTATATATATATATATATATATATATATATATATATATATATATATATATATATATATATATATATATATATATATATATATATTATATAACTATCTTACACACATAATTATTGCGAACTTATCTTACCCATAATAATATCATAATAATAATAACAATAATAATAAATTTTCCTATTTCTCATAACCTTAATCCTCTCTCTTTCTTTACGCTTCGAATTACTAAACATTTTTAAACCTGTAAGACGCTTCTTCCTTTTCCTTAACATTTTGGTAATTTCTCCTTCAGTTTTCCCATTTCTTAACTGTTTGCCTTGTGTAAACTTTCTTCTTCTTCTTCTTCTTCTTTTCCTTCTTCTTCCGAGATCCTCGAGAAACTTGGGTACGTTTTATAGCCGAGACTGTATAAATATGAAATGGAGGTTCTGCTCGGGACGGGAAAAAATTAGAAAAATATATTGGGCCGTCTGGGGTTAGACAATTTAGCCAGATGCAGAGGATTTGTGGGACGTGATATATTATTATTATTATTATTATTATTATTATTATTATTATTATTATTATTATTATTATTATTATAAAATTAAACTCTTTTGACCTCCTGGGATTTTGTACTGCAATGACTTGCTTCACTTTCGTTGCATCTTATCTTATTATTATTATTATTATTATTATTATTATTATTATTATTATTATTATTATTATTCAGGAGATGAACAAGCAAGCCCACCAAAGGGGCCATTGGCTTGAAATTGAAGCTTCCAAAGAATTTGGTGTGCATTAAAAAGAAATAAGAGGTTATTATTATTATTATTATTATTATTATTATTATTATTATTATTATTATTATTATTATTATTATATTACTGGAATCTCAAAAGTCCAAGCGATGATGAAATGCATCACTACCCAAAATCAATTCTCCTTGTATTTTATAATTTACTTGCATTTTTATCTAATTATTTATTGATGCGTTAATTGGTTTTTACCTTTTCTAATGATTGATCTCTTCCTTCTCTTACTTCTTTCTAATGAACACCATCATATTCTTTGGAAGCTTGAATTTCAAATCAATGGCCCTTTGGTGGGCTTGTTCCAAATGAATAGCGTTCATCTTCTGAATAATAATAATAATAATAATAATAATAATAATAATAATAATAATAATAATAATAATATAATAATAATAATAATAATAATAATTATTATAATTATTATAATTATTATTATTATACAAATAAATTACCGTTAATTTCCTGGGATCTTATTCTACAGCAATTTACCTAACTTTCAGTGCATATTTTATTAATCATAACTCCTTCTAATGTCATTCCATCCCTCCCCGCACACCCCGCGTTCATTATTTCTGTTTTTTTTATTAGACTTGCGTCTCATCCCTCTAGACAGACGACGCACCCGATTTTAAGCCAGCTTCCGTGAATCTCGTGGTGCTTTGATGATTATTAAAGCAGAATCACCATCCTTTCTAAATCTGACAAGATTCTGTCGTCACTCCAATTTAAATCTTCTCCTCCATCTCCTACCAATTTTTTTTTAAACTAGTGTAAAATTAAATCTTGGCATTTTCCTTAATGCTGTCATACTGACAAGAACATTCGCTCCTTCTATTCTGCTACGGTCTAGGAAAGATGTATTAGCTCATTAATGCAATGTTCTTGGGAAAGATGCAAAAAAATAAAAAAAAAAATAAAAGCTTGTGAGATTATCGCGTGGACGTGTTACCCAAATATGTCTTGACACTCTTCAGTTTTTATTTTTATTTCGTATAACAAAAATTGTATTTTAATATTCAAAATATCCCAGAGAGAGAGAGAGAGAGAGAGAGAGAGAGAGAGAGAGAGAGAGAGAGAGAGAGAGAGAGAGAGAGACCTGTTCAAATACGACTTTTTCGTATAATGAAATTTACATTTCAAAATATAAAATGTCCAAGAAAGAGAGATACAGAGAGAAAAATGCTAGAGTTAAATGAGAGAGAGAGAGAGAGAGAGAGAGAGAGAGAGAGAGAGAGAGAGAGAGAGAGAGAGAGAGAGAGAGAGAGAGAGAGGTGTTCAAATATGACTGCTTTTTCGTAAAATAAATAAAAAATTTAAATTTCAAAATATAAAATGTCCAGAGAGAGAGAGAGAGAGAGATATTCCAATTATGATCAGTTTTTTTTTTTTGTTTTGTTTAATCAAATATGTTGTAAAATGTAAAATATCCTAGGGAGACGAAAATAGAGAGAAAAAGATACCACAACTGATAAATGGAGAGAGAGAGAGAGAGAGAGAGAGAGAGAGAGAGAGAGAGAGAGAGAGAGAGAGAGAGAGAGAGAGAGAGAAACCTGTTTGCAATCGGGCGCCCACCGCGGGGAGCGCATTGTGTTGCAAGAGATGCATTAGCGATTAGAGCGATGAGCAAACAAGAGTAACTGTTCTCGAACTAAGCTCATTATCTCGCCTTTGTTCTTGAATCCTATTAGGGAACAATCCTCTTTGCTTGTGAATGCATGTATGTATGTATGTATGAATGCATGTAAGCAATTTATATGTATGTACATGCACTAGGAAACGGAATGTGAATTGCTTATGTATACTGTACATACATACATATATACATACATACACACACAAACATTTATATATATATATATATATATATATATATATATATATATATATATATATATATATATATATATATATATATATATATATATATCAGTGAGGCTTTATACTAGCAAAGAATCTCCCCAATGGTGGCCTGTAAATGATGGCACGTTTTGAAGTGAATAACAGGCCTTGTGTGGACCTCTGGATCAGTTTAAGCCAACCTATATACCTTTACTTTGTCACGTAAATTCTCGTATAATATGAATGATAATAAAAGCAATAACGATAAATGTTATTATTGTAAAAAAAAACCCAAATCGATTATAATCCTTATTCTATATTTTGGCGAGCCTCTATTATTATTATTATTATTATTATTATTATTATTATTATTATTATTATTAAGTGGGTCTTTCCCACTTCTTATCCTTATCAGCACGTCATTTTCTAGATTTCACTCGTTAGCATTATCTATTTTACACATTTTCTTATGAAAACAGCGTTCATTTCATCTCGGTTCCCTCTTAATTCCTAGACAAATATCTCTCTCCACTTCTTCACCCCTTCTAAAAGCCTCAATCATACTCATTTAATCAATACTGAATGCATTTTCTTCGTTTTACAGTGATCGACTGGCTGGAGGACTCCAGTGCTCTTGTGCCGATGTTAGGTAAGTTTACCCTTTAATGATAGTCGCAGTGTACGTTTTCTATGAATTCCCTTAATAGAAAACGATATAAAATTTGGGAAACTCCATTATTTCTTACCTTGTTTTTGACGCTCTTGAAATCAATGGAAAATTTAAGAAACACATTTAATCAAAATAATATGACTGTGAATAGATACTGCATATGCTTTTACTAACAAGGCTTTCCGTTGTTCACTAAAATTTGACTTCTGATTTCCATATTATGGAAAGAAACAGTAATTTTCTTGACATAAAAAATTGACAATTTAAAATTGAGTGTATATTTTTTTTTTTCGATAAGACATGCGAACCCAGAGTCAAGTTTTCCTGGAATATTGAGAATCACGAGCTATCCATTCACTTGGCACGTGCATGCAGTCATGAAGAATTCAATATTTAGCATCCAACCATTGTGGTACATTTTCTTGCCTATGTTTTGTCTCCAGATATTTTCTGTTTTAAATGATAATTGTGTGTGTGTGAAAATATTTCCTTTTAGCTTTCATCCAAATGAACACACACACAGACACATATATATATATATATATATATATATATATATATATATATATATATATATATATATATATATATATATATATATATATATATATATATATATATATACAGTATATATGATACAGTATATATATGAGTATGTATGCATGTATATCACACCTTCAGCAAAACATCAACACGTTTATGTGTGAGAAAAAACTGAAAATTTATAAAATAAAAAACCCTAAAATGAAAGCTAACAGCAAGACACAGCAGAATATTTCACTGCAAGCGAAAGTTCAGGAAACTATAATTCGGGAAATCAGACCCCAGCCGTCATTTACGTCGGAATAATGGCAGATTAGTGGCCGTTGGGATTAGAGATAACGGTAAGTTACAGCCTCGACCGATGAATCATATTGAAGTTGCGTTCGTTCGAGATATCATAAATCAAACGGGGTTATTTCAGAGGAGAATTACATAGATTGGTGTCATGTTATTAACAATATGCGGACGCTTGATGCTCATCTGCGCAAAAATGGTGCATGTCTGCTTAAGAACACCCAAGGAATTTTATTTTATTTCTTATTGTTTCCTTTACTTTAGTGAATATTACTGCCTTTACTTTTGTGAATATTCCTGCTTTTATTTTTGTGAATATTACTGCCTTTGCTTTAGTGGATATTACTGCCTTTACTTTAGTGAATATTACAGCCTTTACTTTAGTGAATGTTACAGCCTTTACTTTTGTGAATGTTACTGCCATTACTTTAGTGAATATTACAGCCTTTACTTTTGTGAATATTACTGCCTTTACTTTTGTGAATATTACAGCCTTTACTTTAGTGAATATCACTGCGTTTACTTTTGTGAATAATACTGCCATTACTTTAGTGAGTATTACAGCCTTTAGTTTTGTGAATATTACTGCCTTTACTTTTGTGAATATTACAGCCTTTACTTTAGTGAATATTACAGCCTTTACTTTTGTGAATATCACTGCGTTTACTTTAGTGAATATTACTGCCTTTACTCTAGCGAATATTACAGCCTTTACTTAAGTGAATATTACTGCCTCTACTTTTGTGATTATTACTGCCATTACTTTAGTGAATATTACAGCCTTTACTTTTGTGAATATTACTGCCTCTACTTTTGTGAATATTACTGTTATTCTTAAGTAAGGGGACGACCCCACCTAGTCATTTTCAGACCCAAGGGTGGCCTAAAATATTAACTCTTTAATTTGAGTTGAAAATTGAAACCAAAACAAAACTGAAAAGAGCAGGACTGCTAAGTGACAAGAGACCAAAGTGAATGGACGAACACTAAAATAGAAATGGCAACTATTTCATACGTCTACAGTGCACCACTCACCTTACACTGCAACCAGTAGGCCTAAACACTAAGACATTTTTAGAATGTCACATTACGACGCCACGAGGAAAAAGCTTCACGATTTAAAGGTGAAGGCTTCAGTTACCTTTGTCTTTTCGTTCTCTTCTGAGTCACCCCTGTTGGAGAAAAGAGCGTAATTTTGAATAAATAAATAAAAATTACTTAACTAATTAATTAATATGTATATGTGTATATACAACTGTATATTTTATATATAAATAATTATACATACCTTATATATACAGTATATATGAACAGCCTTCAGTATAATATATATATATATATATATATATATATATATATATATATATATATATATATATATATATATATATATATATATATATATATATATATATATATATATATATATATAGTGTGTGTACATATATGTAGGCTATTCATATATACATATACACATACATATCATATTATACATAATATATAAACACATATATACAATATATAAATATACATATATATATATACTGTGTATATATACAATATATGTATATATATATATATATATATATATATATATATATATATACAATATATGTATATATATATGTACATCGCTGAGGTGCATATACAGTATACTTATATATATAACCTCAGTTGTTCTCAGAATTCAGCGCTTCCGTGTTTCTGAGAACAGCTGAATTAAAATTGATCCTTTGACCTACCACGACGCAGAGCTCATGCAGTCTGCTTCTCTGAACTTTGTCAATGTTTACGTGACGTCACGCTTTTGCTAATGGATTACAAACATTTCTTTAAAACGACCTCAAGTTGTTCCACGAGAATATTTGTGTAAAGGAAATTTGGACTGGCAGGTTGACAACCTAGTGTCTTTATCTAGCCCAGGTTCGGATGAAATGATAATAAGGGGAAAGTGAAGAAAGAATTGTCAAACTTGACCACGAAACTACCCATGGATCTCTTCCTGAAAGATGGGAGACTGTGATTTGGGGAAAACGAAAGCATGTCGAGGGTTCCAAAGCCTGGCAGAAGAGGGAATGAAACGGTGATCAACCGCCTATGACAAGGGTCAGTGGCATACAATGAACAAATGTGGTAAGTGGTGGCCTGACAGGTAGTAAGAAACAGCCATAGAGGATTGAGAGAGCTCACTCATTAGCCACAGTGGAGGAGTGACCAAAATGATATAAAAATAACTTATAAGTTAACATGGTCCAAAATAGTACCTATAAAAACTGTTATAAGTTAACACAGACCAAACTAGTACCTATAAAAAAGCTGATTTATTTTATAAGTTAAGAGGCCAAAATAGCACCTATAAAAAACTCAGTTATAAGTTAGCGGGACAAAAACAGTACCTATAAAAAACTTAGTTATAAGTTAATAAGGGCCAAAATAGTACCTGTAAAAAAACTGAGCAATGTCAAAACATTTTGAAATCACCAAGTGACAAGCCTGACACTAACAGGAATTTGCATGACGCATGACTTTTTAAGCTATACCAAGAACTAGCCTTCAGTTCCATGTAAATAAAGTTATCTGATGCGTTTCCAAGCCAATCAACAAATCATGCGATCCAGTCATAAGTCATGTTACAATGCAGTCCATACAGGCCATTCTGCAAGGCATGACTCTTCAGTCATGCTGTAAAATAGTTTTTGCGAGTCATCTAATCTTTTAAACTTTTTACGACCAGGAGATATACCGAGAGGATTGTAAAATGCACTAAAATAAGCAAAAACATTTCATGTGTCTGAAGAACATGCATACAAACTCATATATATCATAGAAAAACTTTTATTCAGTTTTTGAAGGGATATATAAATACAGAACCACATTTTGAATATACATCTCCGGTGGTACATGCTGCAAGACAGAAGGGAGTTGTGCTTACTAAGGCACAGGAAAAAAATAAAAAAAAACTGCAACGATTTTGCGAGTCTTCTTTTACGTATTAATTTATTTATCACCTTTTCCTTCAACTTGTCTCACTCTGCACTAAACGAAGAAAGAAAGTATGATATTTATTGGCATCTATATGAAAGTTTTCAACATCCAATAATTCGCTTATCAAAAAGGGAGAACTTACTTATTCAGGACTTCGCAAATCTCCTTCGGAGAGGCAAATATTTAGGATGCCTATAAGTTCCTTAAACGTCAACCTAATGAATCCTTAAATAATCTGAAAGTCCCCTGGCAGAGCTACGGCGTGCTTTAAGTGGTGCACTGCAGGCAAAGCTAGATGGTTACTTGCAACTTTCCTTAGGAACCCAGCAGCATTACTTTGGTTTTCATTCTCGTTTGTTCATAATAATAATAATAATAATAATAATAATAATAATAATAATAATAATAATAATAATAATAATAATAATAATAATGTGATAAAAATCTACAATTATATAGTAAATATGTAAAATATAGTAATATATTTACTATATAACTGTGGATTTTTATTACACAGATTGTTTTTCACGAAATTGTGAACCTCTTAGCAATAATAATAATAATAATAATAATAATAATAATAATAATAATAATAATAATAATAATAATAATAAACCTGACGTGATGTTGCACAGTCTAAAATTACATTGTTTTACTTCAGAGGAATCTGCACCTCCGTCTCTCCCCATCCGATACGAAGACACGAATCTCGCTTTTGCCGAGGGGGGCGGGGAGGCTGTCCATCTCCCCGGCGGGTGCACGATTTCCGGAACTCAGTACAGCCAGTTGCAAGATTTTATGAAGGCACCGAGCATTGAGGACTGGTATGTTGTCAGTAATATTCTTCAGTCGCCCATTTATTTTTCTTTCTGCCAAAAAATTGGGTCTTTTATGAGATCAGAAACTTTTTAACATTAGAATTTGTTCCCAGATCTCATTTCCTTACTTCTTGCCTTTTTTCTTGCAAAAAAAAAATGGGTTTTTATGAGATCAGAAACTTTTTAACATTAGAATTTGTTCCCAGATCTCATTTCCTTCTTTCTAGCCTTTTTCTGCCAAAATTGGGTCTTTTATGAGATCAGAAACTTTTTAACATTAGAATTTGTTCCCAAATCTCATTTCCTTCTTTTATGAGATCAGAAACTTTTAACATTAGAATTTGTTCCTTTTTCCTTCTTCCTGGCCTTTTTCAAAAAAAAAAAATGGTTTTTGTGAGATCAGAAACTTTTCAACATTAGAATTTGTTCCCAAATCTCATTTCCTTCTTTTATGAGATCAGAAACTTTTTAACATTAGAATTTGTTCCCAAATCTAATTTTCCTCCCTTCTTTTACAGCAAGTGTAGCGAAGGGGAGGTCGTGTGCGCCATCAAGGTCTTCAAATCCTAACTCAAAGTCGGCAGAAGAAAGAAATGGAACAAGGGAAGATTGACTGAATGATTTGCAAATGAACCCTGGCGTCGCAGCTTCTTTGGTCGTCGGTGTAGTTTTTTAAATACGATATGGTGGTATATATATATTATCTCCCTACTGAGTCTGTGACCGAGGATAGTCGAATAGCCACTAAGTACATAATTACTTGTGTTTCAAGGCGGAATATACTTGCAGCTACTCTTGAAGAAATAATGGGAATTTATATATCTTTTACCCGTGAAGGCCGATGGGGTAGGAAACCCATTGCGTTTATGCAGGCCAGACCGGAAGAAAACGAAAAAAGGTGTTCTTTAAAAGGAAAGGGGGGAGGGAGGGAACGGGAGGGAGAAGAGTGGCGCTATAGAGGACAGCAATTTGGAAACAAAAAATTAAATTTCTGGTACATAGCCTCTTACCTTACGAATAAAGTAAATTCCGTTCATATTACTTTATCATTATTTTCATCACTATAATTATCATAATTATATTGAATTCAAGACGAGCCGATGCTCATATGGAACAACATTAAATAGCTGTTTATTTACAGAGTAATTCTCACTGAATGATAAAGAATGCTTTGGAGGACTCTCATGCAAATGTATGTAATGTATATGATTTTTTTCCGAGTTGCCAAAACTTATCTCATTACAGAATTTGTTGGTAAAGTGAAATCAGGTGGGGATTAGGACAAATTAAAAGAGAAAAATTATAAAAAAAATAAAAATTGTGCAGTTGACTGAAAAGGTTTGGCATAAGTGCACCAAACTCAACCAAGCCAAACTGGGACATGAATTTCTTCATTCACTTTAAGATCCCAAATATTTTGAAACACAGAAGTTAAGGGGTCACTGTGGCTGTTTGTGAAAGTATCTAATTGCTTTAGATCAAAACTAGATTTCTAAATAAGGTGAACTTAACTTAATTCTTTTCATTTGTCAGATTATGTGAATGTTATTTCATTCAGCCGTTGTAAAAATAAATCCCTATTTCTTAAGCTACTGTACCCGTTTCAATTAGCCTTTGTCAAAAATCCCTTTTCTTGAGCTACTGTATCCAGGTCCTTCAGCCTTTGTCAAAAATCCCTACTTCTTGAGCAACTGTCTCCGTTTCATTCAGTCTTTGTCAAAAATCCCTATTTCTTAAGCTGCTGTACCCATTTCAATCAGCCTTTGTCAAAAACCCCTATTTCTTAAGCTACTGTATCCATGTACTTCAGCCTTTATCAAAAATCTCTATTTCTTGAGCTACTTCATCCATTTCAATCAGCCTTTGTCAAAAATCCCTATTCCTAAGCTACTGTACCCATTTCAATCAGCCTTTGTCTAAAAAATCCCTATTTCTTAAGCTATGTACTGTATCCACTCAATTCAGCCTTTGGCAAAAATCCCCATTTCTCGAGCTACTGTTAAACTTCTTAAGAGTATAATATATTTCCTTTTTTTGTAATTTATGAAACATTTCGTCTCTTACCGAGGTTGTAAATATAGGTGTTAAGGCTTCAATGCTGCTTCATTTATTCATGATCTGTGTGTGTGCATAATTTATATTTATATCAAGAAAACGGTGCTGTAAATGTATTATATACTCATTTAGATATGTTCAGTATATCGAAGGTGGTCTTAGAGCATGCAAAAACCTTCAGTTTCGTAAATAAATGTGAGATATAACATAGTTTCTTTTTTACATTTTTTGAACCATAAAATTTTCAGTTCGTGAAAAATGATGGATATGAATTCGTTCTCCTTTTGCATCATGTTTAAAACATCGATAAAAAGTATGAAAATTGGAAACATCGAATCCTTGCCATGCAAATAAAAATTTTTTATTATTTGTCAGAAACCGAGTGACTCAAAGGGGGCAAAAATTTTAAAAAGTATTTTTTCTCAAAATGCATGAAAGCAGTGTTGCCGCCACTTGAGAACTCTGTTAGCAACAGCAACCCCACCCCCTTCTTTTCATATGAGGCCGGAGCTTTTTATTTAATGGGGGAAGGGAGGGAGGAGGGAGGGGAATCCATGCCTTTCAAGGTGTCTCCTTCATGACAACTTGATTGACATAAGCAAATACGTACAAGCAAAATCCACTGAATCTGATAATGCATAATGTAGATGAGGGTTCATCTGAGTAATTACCTAAAGCTGTCATAGTTAAGAAGGGTCAAACCTTCTTGCGGGCTGCTCCAGGAGCAAGAGCCTGTGGTGGCATAAAGCCAAATCATAAAGATCAAAAGTCAAGCCTTCACTCAGCGACAGTAGAGCTGGACCGTCAAAACGCTTCCATATCAGACCAGCCACCGGGACTTTAAAATTCATAATTAATATAAATTTGCAACAAAGATTACTGGATTACAGTAACCAAAATGACTGCTGAAAATTTTTTTTAAAAAGCCACTTTATGGCATAGAGGAAATCCAGATTACCATCTAATTCAGAATTCTGAAAACTTAGACTCAAAAAGATGAAAACTTTGGACAGACTTCAAAGAGTCACTTAGCCGAAAAAAATACCTCGCATTCTCACTTTTTATTATTCTATGCAACTTTAACTCATCATACACTCGTTCCTGCCAAGCCCAAAACAGCTCACATGCATATAATGCAAATATATGAACCCCACCCATAAGACTGAGGCGTCTGAAAAGGTTACAAAAACAGTTTATTTACACGAGAATATTGTCTTAGGTTCCCAGCATTCGAATGTACATTTTCTCTGGATAAAGTCCACGAGACAGAAAACGTTCCAGTATTGTATACAAAACTCCTAAAGTGACTATCAAAACAGGCCAATATATAATAAAAAAAAATATATAACATCTTTAGATTAATATGTAGCCTATCTTTTCATACCGAGGCTCAGATAGTACACTTATGTCATATAATTTCTCTTCAAGCAACCTGTCAGGTGAAAAAACATCAAATACAGCTTATCCAAGGGCTGTATATGAGAGAGAGAGAGAGAGAGAGAGAGAGAGAGAGAGAGAGAGAGAGAGAGAGAGAGAGAGAGAGACCTAAATGCCCATAGCAACTTCATTTGGAATCAAATCTATCCTGTAAATAGATAGTGGTTCAAAGGAACCTCATGTTGGTAGTAGCCTAACATCTCAGATTACATAATCTCTTTTTATACTTTCTATCGGGTCAAAATTAGAACGTTTGCTTTGGTTACTCACGAGTTAAAATATAAAAAATAAACCCTATTATTAAAAGTGCATTTGCAACAATGGTTGAGATGGGAAGTGTCGATTACCACAGATAAACAAACAATACGAAGATGACATTGAAGGGTAAGATCTGAACCATACAGACTTCGACTCAGAATTGATTGATGATGTACGAGAGAAGCCAATTCGGCAATTTCTGGTCCACCCAAAACCTGTTTACACCACACAGCTGTCCGCACAAACCTTAATATTTATTCCAAAGAAATTCATTTTTATCGAAATGCACAGAGAAGTGCCTTATCCAGGTAGTGATGTCATAAAGACTTTCAAATTGCAATTTCCTGCCAGTTAAGCAGAGGTGCCAGACAGTGCATTTCTTAATTGCCTTGGTTACGGCTGTAAGACCGGATTTCTAAGGCTTGGAACATTTTTATGACAACGTTTTCGTCTTCAGTACGACGCCAGGATGTTGCCTGGCGGGATTTAATGGGGATAATGCCCTATTCTTTCCCTAAATCGACAAAGGAAGAGAGAGATTAGATAC
>NC_089763.1:35525277-35600277 GCF_040412425.1 Macrobrachium rosenbergii | reverse complement strand
ATATATATATACACATATATATACTGTATGTGTATATATATATATTTGCCTGAGGAGAAAGACAGTTTGGTCTCTAAAATATAGCCTTTATTTTCCACATTTTGGCGTTTCTATGGGCTCCCTTATATTTGATGGAATTCTGTTTTAACAGAAAATATTTCAGTCATACATACATACATATATATATATATATATATATATATATATATATATATATATATATATATATATATATATATAGTTGGAATGTATGAAGGCATTGATGAACAAACTCTCCTTTATGGCACTGAAGTGTGGATGTTGAATATGAATGAAAGAAGGTGCAAGCTGTAGAAATAAATGTTGTACATAGTGTTTGTGGAGATACACAGAAGACTTGGTAAATGGGTAATATACATGAAAAGATGGACAAGAGTATTTTGAGATGGTTCAATCATGTGGAGAAAATGGATGATAGGCTGGTGGAGAGCCTGTATGATTTGGAAATGTTTGAAAGAAGGGAGAGAGGAAGACCAAGAAACTGATGGATAGATGGACCTTAAGAGGTATTAGAAAGGAGGGGCCTCAATATCTAGAAAGCATGACTGTTCATGCAAGACTGAGGTGAGTGGTGCAGTATGTATAGGGGAGTTCAAGGTGATGCTTATGAGCGTTTTTATAGGTTTATGAAGCTGCATTGTTATGGCACTTTCTCATAGATGAGGTCCATCCAAATTCCTCGTTTAAATATGAATGTGGCATTGACTATCATCTATTCTTTTCTAGGCAGCCATCAGTTCTTCATTGGAGGGGTAGGTAGAGCTCTCGGCTAGCACGCTGTTGGCCCAGCGTTCGACTCTCCGACCGGCCAGTGAAGAATTAGAGGAATTTATCTATGGTGATAGAAATTCATTTCTCGTCATTATGTGGTTCAGATTCCACAATAAGCTGTAGGTCCCGTTGCTAGGTACCCAGTTGGTTCTTAGCCACGTAAAATAAATTTAATCCTTCGGGCCAGCCCTAGGAGAGCTGTTAATCAGCTCAGTGGTCTGGTTAAACTAAGATATACTCAACTTAGGCAGCCATCCCCTATACTAGAAATATTAATATCCAGGAAAATCTAGTCGTCAGAGACTTGGGCAACAAAAAGTGCCACAAGGCTGATCTGGTCTGGTACCGTGCCCCCTCCCCCCCCCAACAACCCCCATCCCGGGCAAGCAAGCAAAACGCAAAACAATGGAGTAGGTGCATCTCATCTGCCGGTTTAGTCATCTGTTTACTGAGCGGAGACTTATCTAGGCTTCCTTTGTGACGAGACAGTACGGACATGCACTCGTAAATGTACCTTTGTCAGGATGACTCGCAAATCTACCTCCGTCAATAAAAAAAAAAGTGATTGCGTTACCTCCTCTAAAAAATAAATAAATAAATAAAACGAATGCTGTACAGGGTAAGGTAGAAATTTATAAATACTAGAAGCGAAGGTTATGAGGGACTAAATGAACGGTTCATTCTCGAGTTCTTGACTGACAAACGGTATCTCTGTGACTGCAAGCTAATAGTTTTGGAGCCGAAATAAAACAACACTCTTGGTGAAAAACAAAAGTTTTGTTGAAAATACTTATCTCCGAATAGTTTATGCTTTTGGCCCCGTGTTTCTTGTGCATGCATGCTTGTTTCTCTCTGTGTTTGCCTGTTTGTCTGCAGGATTAAGCAGAAAGTTACGTCTGGATTTTAAAGATAATTTGACCAAAGGTTTGACCGGTGACTGGTAACAGGTAGTTAGATTTTCAGAGTGATATGAATGAGGCTTTTAAAGATAAGGGACCATCTATGGCGGAGGTTTGAAAAAAAAAAAAAAAAAATATGGGGCGGGGGCAGGGGGCGGTCTCATATATATTTTTGTATAACAAAAAAAAAAAAAAATATATATATATATATATATATATATATATATATATAATATATATATATATATAATTGGTATAACATAGCAAATCTGCAGGAGGACAAAGAGAAGTTTTCCATAACCTAGTTACAAGTCACTACGGCAAAAGTAACTGTAGCGAAACAAAATGCAACCATTTTGATTTTAATGATATTCTGCAACAATAGAAAAAAAATCTAAACTAGAATACCCTACCTAACTTAGCTTATGAGATCTGACCAACTTTTACCTTCGCTTCCACAAACAGCACGCAGTACTAAACAGTAATTTTGCCAAGTTTTAATTGATCTTCGGGCCATATACAAAAACTCTTTAAAACGTTAGTTTTCTTGGCCAATACTGCTATAAGCTTAATCTCTGTCACATCAAAAGTGATTGTAATTCTGACACTTATCAGAAACTTTCCTGTTTGCTGCCTTCATAAACTTGATCCATCTTCCATAAGATTTATTATACTGATGCCTAAGTGCCTTGGGTTATTCCAACCTCATCGTTGAAGCCTACCCTGAAATGAACTCACTTTCCCCATACTCGAGTTCTTGAAACCCCAAGATGGAAGCTACAAAAACGTTATACAAGGGGTCAACGAACACTGGGACTGGCAAAGTCACTGACCTCAGTCATTCGTGTTGGTGTGCAGATGACAGAACAAAACTTGGATAAACAACTTGGTGGGAGACAATGACGTTCTAAGAAGTCTACGAAAAAAAAAAGAATGGAAAATGGTGGTATAAATATCTAATATCCCAATGTCTGGCTTATGTTTAGATTTGTTTTCGTCTTTCTGAATTACTTTTAAAAACTTAAAGGTCAGTTTTATTATTATTATTATTATTATTATTATTATTATTATTATTATTATTATTATTATTATTATTATTATATCATTGTTTGTGTTCGACCATCACGACGTGTGAAGAGTGGCGTGCTGTTCCCGTAGATTTTCATAAGTATCTCCCTGAGTGCATCACAAATTTCTACTCTTGATGGAAATTTTCATCACCTGTCAACTTGATAAAACCATCAATACCTATTCAATACCAACACGAATTTCTACAACAGAAAAGGTAACGACTGTCACAAGGTAAAAGATAAAGTTTATGACTCGAAAATCAGTAAATATAAACCTTATATACCTTATATATATATATATATATATATATATATATATATATATATATATATATATATATATATATATATATATATATATATATAAGAGCCCATAAAAGCGCCAAAATGTGGAAAATAAAGGCTATATTTCAGAGACCAAACCGTCTCTCTCCTCAGGCAATATTTCGCAGTCACATATGTACTCTTCTAGAGAAGTACCGATTACCGCCGATTCAATTTGGGAAGCGGCTGCCTGACGGAAGAAGGCTGAAATTCTATTGGTTTATGAGGCTTTATAGTTGAAATTTATAATTCAGAATCTATAAGTATAAGGTCATTTATTTTGTAAATCTTCATTTATTTTGCGAAACATTCCAGTGAATTTTTAAGGTCTGCCATATAACTATTAGTTTTTAATGAAGTATAAGGAGAGCCCAAGCAAAATGAAAATATATTAAACCTGGAATATATATTTGAAACCGCAAGAAACTGCTCGTGTTTTTAAAAGAGCGAAGTTTGGTCTCTCACGTTCTCCTAAAACTCGGGGATGTTGCCGAATAATTGACCTAAACTGGCTAAATGTGGGGTCATGTTTTGCAAGAAAATTTACCATTGCGACTTAAATTTCTTTTTATAGACCTGTATTTGAAAGCTCATCAGGACTAGGATAATTGAGGTTAATTGTTAGATTGTAAGGAAGGACCAGTGCCAGGGCGAGTCACAAGAATATGTGTGTGAATGTATGTATGTATGTAAATATATATATATATATATATATATATATATATATATATATATATATATATATATATATATATATATATATATAGAGAGAGAGAGAGAGAGAGAGAGAGAGAGAGAGAGAGAAAGAGAGAGAGAGAGAGAGAGAGAGAGAGAGACTTCTGGACTGTTTATTTACATGCTATTTCCTGTATTTTAAACAACTGTCAGGTATCTCTGTTGAACAAGCAGCTGACAAAGCAGTGTGTATAGAACTCTTTGTAGGCCTATATCAGGACTCGGGCTGCACATGAGAAAATTGTTATTATTCAGAGTTTTGTATTGTGTTTTTTTAATTATAGGGTAAAATATTGCCCACGATACAAGTCGATCGCTGAATTTTCATCTTTTCATTCGATATATATATATATATATATATATATATATATATATATATATATATATATATATATATATATATAGGGCACTGGTCCTTCCTTACAAGCTAATAATTAACCTCAATTATCCTAGTCCTGATGAGCTTTCAAATACAGGCCTATAAAAAGAAATGTAAGTCGCAATGATAAATTTTCTTGCAAAACATGACCCCACATTTAGCCAGTTTAGGTCAATTTTTCGGCAATGTCCCCGAGTTTTAGGAGAACGTGAGAGACCAAACTTTGCTCTTTTAAAAACACAAGAAGTTTCTTGCGGTTTCAAATATATATTCCAGGTTTAATATATTTTCATTTTGCTCGTGCTGTCCTTAACCTTCGTTAAAAACTAATAGTTATATGGCAGACCTTAAAAATTCACTGGAATACTTCGCAAAATAAATGAAGATTTACAAAATAAATGACCTTATACTTATAGATTCTGAATTATAAATGTCAACTATAAAGCATCATAAATTAATAGAATTTCGGCCTTCTTCCGTCAGGCAACCGCTTCCCAAATTAAATCGGCGGTAATCGGTACTCCTCTAGAAGAGTACATAGTTCAACGGCTACTTTTTTCCCCTCTACTGCTAAGCTTTGGAATTCCCTTCCTCCGTCTGCTTTTTCTAGCTAGTTCTGTTGCTTCTCCTGCGGTGAGGCTAAACAAGACTCATAAGTGGCCGATATTAAATGAATTCTCTCACGGTAGCAAACTGAATTCATTAACATATTGATATCCTTTGTCTGACTGATGTAAACAATTTATTAGAGCCTGTGTACTTGATTTAAATGCGTGCAAAAACACAAGATGGTAAGTGCGGTGTGATTTTCAGAGCATGCGCAGTTAGACGGCCCGCCTAGCATTAAAATTTCATATTAGATTACTAGGTTTCTCTCTCTCTCTCTCTCTCTCTCTCTCTCTCTCTCTCTCTCTCTCTCACACACACACAAACACACAAACACACACACAATATCGATGACCAATACAGTGGCGCCGCCACATACTCGACACAATAAATCAGCCAATGACACAATTCAACGCACACAACTGAGGTTACTTCCCATAGTTAAACTATAAAAAGCATATGTGTCACTTTTAATTTAGGATTTCTAAATTAAATATAGCGGGCACAGCAAAAGATCTCAACAGCTTCTGCATTGTTGTGCTTAATTTTGTCTCGGTAACATAACAAATAACTAATATAGCCAAGAAAGAGATGGCATAAAAAAAATACGCATCAGTTTCTTTTAACAAAGAAAAGAAGGAGTACCATCATGGAGGCAATGTAAGAACTAGAAAAATGCTATCTCATCTGACCACTGATGGCATATCATTGAAGTCCTTCGGAGGACCTGGCTACGGAGGAAGTTCATGACGCCTGGAGATGGATTCTTGCCATCACCCACGACCTATCTCGTAACTCAGAACGTCAAGGAAGGACTGCAATGAGTTAATGACTATTTATGACATCATTTCCCATAAATTAAAGCTATGGGGGAACCTTAAGGACGAGGTGTATATAGCCTACGAAGCAGGACAAGAATTCGGACGGAGGCGTGGCTGGATCAATAGCCCGCGTCCGGTCCCGCTGCCAGGCCGACTACTTGTCTGCCGCCGGCCCTGCAAGAGGAAGAGCGAATTCTCTGCAAGGGCGGGATGACTCATACGCACAGGCACGTGCAAGTGCAGAAAACTCGACACAGGCACAAAGAAACCCGCTGAGTCACGATGAAAAATCAATCGAAATAGATGTATCAGAGGCTCGTTCAGTTGTCTGTGAGGAATAAAGGTTGTCTGATCTTCAAATTTCCGCAAAATCTTTTCAAGTATTGGCTACTGCGCCGCACAAGCAAAGTTGAAAGTGTTTGGCATTCTGAAATGGCTGGCAACGTGTTTTTCATTTGAATCTTGCTTGGCCCAGTCCACTAAACAACAACAGAAATAAGCGTACTTTGCAGGATCATTGCCAAGGATTTTATTTTAATGATAGCTTTTTGACGTAACTTTCTTCTTCTTCAAGTTGCTTAAGAAAATCATAAACTGCGCAAAACCCCAAACTACTGAAGAAATTTTTCCTTTCATGACATAGAGAACTCCCCATACAGTATAGCTAATGAGGTTCTCATGAGGTCTACGATACAGCTGATGGATTGGGAGTGACGTTGTGGGATGGGGGGAATAATGGGAGGGGGTTGGATGGGGGTGAGGGATGGGTTCTCATAAGTTTCGCCACAAGAAAGGTGCGTCACTTGCTCACTTCACGGATGTTGTTATGTTCTGCATTCAGTATTTGCTGGCAGTGTGATGTAAGCAGTACGGCCTTCCGCCGCTGCATGCTTAACAGAATAAGTAAGTCGTAGGGAATCGAGTGACTGTATAAGTGTGTGCGTGAATAATGCGATCGTTGAAAACCGTGATTGCGTGGGCGCTCGGACCCGCAATCCGTCGAATCTGATCCCTTTCGTAGGAAACAAGCAGCTTTAACGTTTGCATTGTCAGCAATGGCGTGCTTCGCATCTGTGTGCATGGGAGGTGGCCTTTTTACACTAAAGGGCGACCCAAATTCGTATAGCAGCTGATGCGAAGATGGCCAATAATTCTAGGTGATCTGAGCATGTCCGATGTGCGTGGGGCAGCGTGGCTGAGGTATGACGAGTAATCACGCCGTTTTCACAATAAACACTGCCCTTCTGCTCAGTGAAAAGCGGAAGAGAAGTGCGTAACACGAAACGTAAACTAAGAACAGTTACTTCTCTTGGCAATAGGAAGGGTCATTTTGTTGCCTCTTAGGTAATAAGTGCCATACCAACCGCGAGGAAAAAGCGTGTTCGCCGAGCTTGGCAAGTTGGGCTGGCAGCTTTCCCAGATGTCGAGAGCGAGCGTGTGAGTGTGTATGTGTGTATGTACATATATGCGTGTATGTGTGCGTGTGTGTGTGTGGCTAGTGTTTTGTATTCGGGATGTTTAAAGGCCGTAGTGTGACTGTAGCGGCAGCCAGTGGCAGTGGTATACAGCGTGCTTCTGCGATCCTGTCTATGTCCTCCGATTTTTGTATATATTTTTATCAATAACGACTTCAGCGTTTCGAAATGGAGCCTGGAGCCTGACGAAGTGCAAGTCATAGTGTTGTTGACTCATTGGTGGGTGCTTGAGTTTGTGTGTTTGTCCGTTTCGAAAGCCCATAAGCTTTCTGTTTGCATTTTCAGTGAAGAGGAGGGTTGTGGCGACATTCGTCTTACAGGGCATTATAACGCCTTCAAGTTTTGATTAGGTAACGGGAATTAAACCTAAATGCGTAATAGATCGATGCCAGCAACAGTAGGCCTATAGGCCTACGCATCTATTAATACACTCCTCCTCCTTCTTCAGGATTGCCTGATCTATGTGGAAAGGAACCAGGAGAAAACCCCAAAAGGAGCAACCAAGTGATACACTTATGGCCGTCCTATGACCGAAAAACCTAACAATGATGCCCTTCACACTTCGCCCTCACCAGCTGACCCGAGCGATGGCCTGCCAACACCACCACCACTACCACCACCACCACCACCACCGCCGCCAGTAGTCGAGGGAGAGCCAGAGGAAGAGATGGAGCCCTCCTGGTCTCTCTCACCCCGCGCCCTCTTGGCCGGTTTGGCCGTGCTGGTCGGCGTTCTCATCTTTCATCCAAGTAAGTTGGTGTTTTAACCCGATGGACAGGTTTCGAGGGGCGTGGGAGAAAAACACATTAGTGTGAATAATATTCTCTCTCTCTCTCTCTCTCTCTCTCTCTCTCTCTCTCTCTCTCTCTCTCTCTCTCTCTTTACACAAACAAATGTGTAAATTGCTTGGTTTAATTTAATATATATATATATATATATATATATATATATATATATATATATATATATATATATATATATATATATATATATATATATATATATATTATATTATTTATTTATTTATATCAGCGTGTGTGTGATTTAACGAGATTGTGTGTCTATGTACTGCATTCTATTTTGTAAATACACTATCCAGTACACCGAACCAAAAACACGCCTTTATTTACAAAGAAAAGAAAAAAAAAAGTTCTGACATTTGTCACCAACTCTACTCTTCACGAAAACATGCATGACAAAAATTATCACTTCACTCCATATTCCCCTTTGACTAACGAGCTGTTAATAATAGTGATGTGAGCATCGACATCAAAAGATATATTTCTTCGGAGAAATATCAACTGATACCTGTATTAGAAACGAACCGATACAGAAAAGTCAAAATAATAAATTTATTGCAAATTAAACTATTTTTCGTTAGCCCTTAAGCGAGTTAGCTTCATTTATTTATTTTTTTTTTTATTGAATACGTTCCTTCGTATCTAGCATACTTCATATATTTTAAAACACCTTCGATAAAGAAATTATCTATTTTATGCCAGATATCACGCTACTATATCGCCATATTTCCGCGTACTATTAAAATACATCCTCATTTACCCTAACCTTAAGTATAATTATTTTTTCCGTGTTGTATATGGCTAACTTATGTATTTAACCGCTTACTCATTTCCTCGAGTTTTATGTTTTTAAGTCTTTGTCCTGTGCTATCAAAAATGAGTTTAAAAGTCTGATTTATTATTCATATAAGCCTAGTCTGACCTACTATGGATATAGGCCTAAGTGGATTTTCTCGATGACTGAGGAATGTCATTTCAGTTCTGATCTGCTCTGTCGGAATATCTGAAATTCCGACATGTGTCAGCGCCAACGTACATTGCATGACAAAGGGACACCAAGAATAGAGTAATTGACTTAATACCCAGCTCTGAGCTCTGAGAGAGAGAGAGAGAGAGAGAGAGAGAGAGAGAGAGAGAGAGGTCAGCCTATTTCCTTCAAGAACTGGGTCTCGAGTAACTCTCATAAGGGCAAATATACTGACATCATACAATACTTGCGAGAAGACGATTCTTTGTATTTCTTTACCGCCGCATTGTTTAAATTTCTTTGTTAATCCCTGTTAGATTATTTGTCGTACAGTGCTATATATATATATATATATATATATATATATATATATATATATATATATATATATATATATATATATATATATATAAGCAATGTTTCTTTACCTGTTGAACAGTGCTATGCGCATTTGTTAGATAACGTTGGATTTATTTGTTAAATAATGCGTTGTGTATTGGTTAGCCGTTATCGTATTTATTTGCTAGACAGTTTTATGTTTATTTTTAGCCAGTGCTCTAGTTGTTTATTAGATAACGCTCCATGAATCTCATAAATTAAATTATTTGCCAAAGCTACATTAACTTCCTTCCATTATTTTGCTAGTCAATCCTACAATTATTAGCTAGCCATCGTAATATCTGTTAGTTGCCTAATGTCATATTTCCTTGTCATCCAATGTTATATTAGTTGCATACTTCATGTTACATTTATATGTTAGTCAGCGTTCGTCACGCGAGAGTGCTTGAGAAAGAAGCATTTCGAAAGAATAAGGAATGAGCAGCAGACGAGAACAAATTGGAGAAAGTGACGGCAAAGTAGTGTGAGCTGTCACATTTATGAGATTCTGTGAGAGGACTGGAGGCATTAGGCTCACTTAATGTACTGTAATGCGTTACTCTTTGTATTGCAGTGTGGTGATAGTCAGAACTTCTTCATTCAGGTTTATAATACTGAGATGTTTGAAATTTATAAGTTTAGGGTTCTGATATAAACAAATTATGGCACAAAAATACTTCAGAAGACCAAAAAAAGAAAAAAAAAGGCTATAACAGCTTGAAACTTGAGTGTGCTCGCGTCCGTGAGAGATGATTCTCTCTCTCTCTCTCTCTCTCTCTCTCTCTCTCTCTCTCTCTCTCTCTCCACCCTATTTGCGATCCACAATAGGAGGCTGACAGTTATTGGGTATGACGCACTGCATAGTTTAATAGAGGCATCCAGTTGAGAGCTGGACGCGCTACCACCAAGCTACGAGGCCAGAAAAAACTCCAGAGAGAGAGAGAGAGAGAGAGAGAGAGAGAGAGAGAGAGAGAGAGAGAGAGAGAGAGAGAGAGAGAGCAGCCTTTGTTAAGTGGTTTAACCAGATACCTACTTTAAAGCAACATTTAATCCTAGGGTAGAATTTCGGCTTCTTCTTCTTCTTCTTCTGTTGTAGTGGGGAGATGACACCAGTTTCCTACAGTACGTTATGGAGACTTGCTTTAATTCCCTCCCCACCCGCTACCGAACCTCTCTCTCTCTCTTTCCGGGAGGGGAAGTATTTGGTGCCAGAACTGACCAAAGCGGTGAAGAACACTTGTAGCACTTTCTGATCAGATCACAGGAGAGAAACACTTGAAGGCGTGATCGTGTTTTGTTCGACTTTAGCCGGATTATAATTCCTCAATGTCCAAACGGCTTCGCCTGAACGAACAGCGATGCAGCTTTGGCTTATTAGAATTATTAAACATGAAGAAGCCGTTTCTCTGACGGGGTGGAGGGGGATGTGGGAAGGGGGTCCATAGATAAAAACAACACCTGGTCACTACCATACTCATATAATACCTGCGCAGAGAAATTCACTATATTAACCCATTCGTACACTACGCAGAAGTTTGAAGTTCTGGTGTAAACAATGAACACATGATAAGCGAATCAGCTTCGGTACAGGAAAGTTGTTGTTGTCATAAGAACAAAAAAAAAAAAAAAAAACCAGTATCCTTACACCTGCAGCCTAGCTGTGACTAATAATTTTCCTAATACGCACATTATTTTCTGTATTACTGAGTGTAGTTGGCTTGACGTACAAGTAGGCCTAAGTATGGGTGTTTTCATGCGTGAATATCCTACTTATGCATGTGGAGGTAATATAAAAGTAACTGCCAGCAAAAAGAAAAGTTTGCAAAACATTATGTCAAATTAACAGAATATGAATCATGAAGAATTTCTTCCCTCCCAGCAAGCAGCGAAATTCTTGGTTTATTGAAATCGTGACTTTGGCTCCACTCTCCCGCATTAAATAACCAAGATGGCATGGGCTTAAGGAAGAAAGGAAAGGAAACTACGGTGTAATTCAGACACTGTGTTATGAAATAGCAGTGTATAGGCCTACGAATCCATTAAACTGAGACCTGGCCACATGTTCAATGTGTAACACAATGTTGATTAGATGGCGATATGCTTCTGTGATATGCCATTATCGACTTAAAATAAAATTGCATAGGCCTAAGGGATATATCAAATTGGAAGAAGGCTTGTTTGTGAATGAGTTGTGCAGTCATCCGATCGTGATTAATATGTTTTGAAATTAAAAATATATAGTCCTACTAAAGTCGACGAATTAATACTGTACGTGGTTAAATCCGGTATTTAATTTGATCATACATTTTGGTCCCCGTAACAGCAAACAAAGTAAAACGCTGGCTATGCTAGAGCGTGTTTTAAAAGTATGTAGTTTTTATCATGCGCCATTGTTTTTTTTTTAATTCATATACGTTACGTAAACTGAAAAGTATTAGGGATATGTTTGAAAGTGTCATTGCTCAAATAACAAGGTTAAAACACATGCCTAATCGTTGATTACACAGTTATCAAATGCTTTATCTCTTTGGTTTATTGCAAATATTGTCCTGTGTTGCAACGTTTGTCTTTTACTTGTGTTTTTTCTGAGTTGCAATTATCGTAAATAATTGTGCTGATATGTTATTTAAATAATGATAAGAGCATAGTTTTCAGGCTCTAGGCAAAGACATTGGAGAGAGAGAGAGAGAGAGAGAGAGAGAGAGAGAGAGAGAGAGAGAGAGAGAGAGAGAGAGAGAGAGAGAGAGAGAGAGAGTACGCATCAAAATGGTTTTCAGCTTTCGAGTGCAGCAAAAACGTTAGTTTGTGCAACTGGTAATTCTTTGGAAAAATCTTTTGACAAGCAGTAGATGTATTAGCCTACGATTTTTATTAGAAAGGAAATTAATTATTATAAACTACCTACCGTATATATTATATTTTAAATCGAATGCAGCCACTGTTTCTCCTGAGAGTGTTAGGCTAAGCTAACCCTTGAAAAAAAAAAAGTCCTCTATCAAGTAACAGGGGATTCGGAGACACGAGACCAACCCCTTATGCTTACATTTTTTTTATCTAATGAATGTGACGGATCTTAAATAATAATAATAATAATAATAATAATAATAATAATAATAATAATAATAATAATAATAATAATAATAATAATACCGGTTTTGTTAAACATTATGGCAGTTTCAACAGCATTTATTTTATATAGTAAACAAGAGCTACCTCCTACACATCGCTATACCACCGGAAATGAATACTGGTCAATTGCTTGTAACCATTCCAGCACAAGAAAAGCAACTGATAAGGCGAACTGAACGTTTACTATATAAAATAAATGCTGTTGAAACTGCCATTCTGTTTAACAAAGCCTGCATTAAAGAAGGTCTTTTTCCTAATTTTACAAATATAATAATAATAATAATAATAATAATAATAATAATAATAATAATAATAATAATAATAATAGGTTAATATCTGCTCTTCGGTATGTTCGTTAAGCTCCTAAATAACATTTATTTCCCACTTTACGTAAACATTTATAATTTACAACTCCACGAAATAATCTAGATAAGGGCTGTTCAGATTTATCAAATAATAGCCCATGGGGAATCTTTCCGAATTTTCACAGTGAAAAGTAAAATCACCGCTGGAAAAAAAAAGGGGGGGGTTCTCAAATGAAGGAAGCTGCTGCATAGAGAAGAATGAATGCAAATCAAAAGCAATAAATCCCAGGTGAATGAATTATGAAATTATGCATAGTATTTACAAATTACCTGTAGCAACTGTTTAATCGACATACTAATTTCCAAAAACGATTTTTTATTGACCCCATTAGTAAGAAATTTTTAAAAAATGATGGATTCGTACTTACAATTAATCGTTTTGTAGCTCAAGAACTTGATTTCAAGCATCCGCAAGGCTCTTAAGGGCCTATACGTATTGACAATGGTCGAAAAGTTTCATTTACTGTCGTAGGCCTAGACTTACCCAGCCACTCACCGCTGGCCATCTTTTGGAGGACAGGACAAGTAATGCCGGCATTTATAACGAATGCATTCACATGCGTTTTTCACTACTTTCTTTCACTACAAGTTGAAAAGGAGTTCATCTTGAAAGCATAGGCTTGATTTCAGTTTCATTCTCCAATCTCCGCCACTTCTCAAAGCTACACGTCTCGGCTTCATTCGCGTTATTACATTTTAATCTTCAGTTCTTCCTTTATCGTGCCATCAATCAGTCATGTCGTTGCAATGTGTAGTAATTCCTTGGGACGAAGAAGATAACATAAGCCACGTTTTCGGACACACATACACACTACGAAGATAAACATTCAACCTGCCGTCTTTTTCTTCTTCTTCTTCTTCTTGACAGCCAAACAAATGTGAGGATAATCGTGACATATTGTGACGTCATGTCTAGCCAGTGATGGCCAATGCAAAGTGTGACGAATGAATAATAGGAAAACATTCTTAGCAGCAAATTTAACACAGATTAACGTATTAGCCTCTTCTTTCACTCATTTCTAGCCGATGACAGCTAATGTAAAGTGTGACGTATGAGTAATGGGAAAAGTTTCCATGGCAGCACATTGAATACAAAATATATTAGCCTTTTCTTTCAATATGGATAACATAATAACAATCTTAACCAAAGAGATTATTTCATGAAACTTTTACTGCTGTTATGAAAACGAAAGGTGTAGTCTGCGTGTCCTCGATAAGTCATATTTCATCTATAAAATCTAATATCGAATTTTAAGTTCAACCTACGCAATACCTCCCGTACAGGTGCGTGGGTTTCGCACCTGCGGCTTAATGCATTATATTATTATTACCGACCCTTTAATACCTCCGCAGATGACTCAGAATTACAAAAGAGATTTTTGCACATGAGGATGTATCGAATGTGAATCAGAGCGCTGGATATTAAGTTACTGAAGCATAAATGGTGTTTTTATGGTGTCTCGTATTGGGTTAGTGGGAGGATTTATAGAATCCCCGGATGTTGCCTGACACTATTCCGCTCCACCTTTGTTGTGGTCACTGATGAACATTTGCGTCTTTAGTTGTTGCTTCAGCCGATGCTTCTGTACCCTGTGTAGTACTTGTACTTCGTTCTGTCATTGTACTTCAGTTTCAAAGAAGCAAAATAAAGTTTAGCACGTACGGTGTACATAGATAACATTCGGGTATTGTTCGGCAGGCAGCGTGGTGTTCCGCACGACTGGCATGTTTTCATATTTGTTCATTTTTACTGTTATACTTTTGTTTATTTAGTAATTGTTACTGAATCTAAATCATTACATTTGGTTTATGTAAGGAATGTGCAAAGTAACTACAAGAAACACAAGAGTAACGCTGAAAAAAAATAACAAAATCTGTATGGGTCTAGTCTATTGCGTACATAGGCATGCATAAGCCGGAATATTCAGTACATTTATTTCATTGTTTTATTATTTTATGTTTTGTTAATAATAAAAATAATTCGTTTTTGTCCTCAGGTCTGGTAAATCTTTTGGTGAGGAGCGAAAAAACTCTTGTCCCTTTAACCTACGTCACTGAATTTCACTACTGGTCCAGGTAAGGAAAAATTTTTTTCTTCTATCTTCCACAGCCCCGTAGTGGGTTAGTGCCGTCAGTGCACCTCACGCGAAACACTGTAGACATTACTTAAGGTTCTTTGCAGCGTCCCTTCGGCCCCCAGCTGCAACCCCTTTCATTCCCTTTACTTTACCTCCTTTCATATTCTTTTTCTTCCATCTTACTTTCCACCCTCTCCTAATAACCGATTCATAGTGCAACCGTGAGGTTTTCCTCTTGTTACACCTTTCAAGCCTTACTATCAGTTTCTGTTTCAGCACTGAATGACCTTATCGGTCCCAGTGCTTGGCCTTTGGCCTAAATTCTATATTCAACTCCGCTCAACTCGACTCGATCTTCCAAAAATCTCCAGCAGTAGGTCTTAGTCCTACAATTTTTCTGGTGCCCACAGGAGCCCAGCTGACACTTATCACGTACTGTACCATTTTCCCAGGGGTTGTGAAAAGGATATGTCCCAGCCACCTCCTCCCTTTCATCATAATCTCATCTACATCTGGACTTTCATAATTTTCCTTATGGTATCATTTCCAACTCTATCTTGCCATAAATATTATTCTGGTATCTATGATTATAGTTGCTGCAATGCCAGATTAAGTAATCAGTCAATCCTTCTGTGTTGTAAGGATCTATTGACATGTCCAGCAAACACATGTAAAGCATGAAATTCATGTGTGAATTGGATAATTAATCAAATTTCCATTTGTGTAATTAGTCATTGATTAAGTATCCTTAACAAAACCATTGCATTCCAATAAGGTGTAAATTTGATAACTTACTAATTAATGCAGTGAAAAATAATTACAGAAAACTATAACCGATGAAATTTCCATAATGTTTAGTCAGTAATTAATACCACAAAAATACAAATAGAGCTAGACTTAAGTGTAATTTACCTGATATTAAGTTAATACGTATAACAAATGCAATTAGATTATAATGACAACTGTAATAAAGCAAACTGACTAAAAACATAACAGTGTAACCACAGAACACCACAGTAATTCCAGGAATTTAGTTAAAGGTACAGCAAATTGCCCGAACACTATAAAAGACACATATACGCAATGCATGAGCTCTCTTCTTTCCAGAGAACACCGCAACAGCCCCTGGAACCTGGTCATAGGATCACAGCGCTCCCTTGCGGCCTCACGCTTCTACCCTCAACAGACCTATGTCATTGTCCATGGCTTCATGGGCTCTGGGATGGACCCCTGGATCATAGACCTCAAAGACGGTAAGAATTTGTGACCAGTACGTTGACGGAATGAGTCCTTTGTTAATGAATCCAGGGACATCCTTCCTCCCTCCTCCTCGTATGAAGACAAATCCTCAGCTGTTGTCTGTTGCTGCCCCCTCTTAAGGTCCTGCAGTTCTTCTGTGGCGAGCCCTGTTTTGTGCTCCTCATCCACACCATCATCAATCACTTCCAGGTCCCATGGACTTGCCCGGCAAGCTACAAAGCCTGTCTAAAATGTTCTGCAAGTTACAGAACCTTGTCTTTAATGTTCAAGGTGCTACAAGATATTGTTTTAAAATGTTCACTAAATGACAAATCTTGTTGAAATGTTCAGTATGCAACCAAACCTTGTCCAAGATTTTCAGTAACTGACAAAACCTTGTGTAAAATTTTTAGCGAGCTACAAGACATTGGATACAATGTTCAGTCAGCTTTAAATCCTTGTCTCAAATGTTCCCTGAGGAACAAAACCTTGACAAAAATGCTCAGTAAGCCACAAATCATTCATATAACTTTTAAAATTACCGTAAGGACCAATCAGTAAATGCAGCAAGGTTCCACTGACTGTCAATCCAAGGCAAATTGTTCAGCAATAATGACATGAAACTTTTTTTGAGGAAAGGGAAGAAAAATGATAAGGCTGAACTCTATGATAGGCAATGGGCCTGCCACTTTAAGAACAGAAGGTTCCGCTTTGAAAGTCTCTTTAAGATCAACATCTCGCACTTTGGCTGCAATATAACCTATTTTCTAATTGAAGGGCGATAAGCTTGTAGCCTACACACCTGTGCTACTTCTAATTCCTAAAGGAAAGCCTGATATCAAAATATAAATGACATTTAGTATTTAAATCTAGCAATAATTTTTTCGTAGTAAAATTAGTATTCAATTTAGGAAGTCTAAGACTTTTTGTAGCCCTGTCATCACCCACTTCTTTATTTAATAAATAGTGTAGAGTTCTGTATCCCAGTGATGTCTAAATTTTGATTTGCATAGAATTTCATATTTTCCCCTAATAGCATAATCAGTACTTTATTCTCACTTTTAAAACTTCCTTAAACATTACTTCTCAAGACTTATTAGGGTCTTGAAAATATTTGCAGACAAATTTAAGTAATCACTTTGCCTGTCTCTCCACAAATTATGTACTTTTTTTCCTGATACCATTACTTGCATTCAGATCTAGTATTGTATAATACTCCAGCACCAGGTGACACGTCAACCTTAACCTGAGTTTACTTATTCCCTTTTCTACAGTAATAACCCCTCATTGGGGTCCTTACTGAATGGGAAGTTTAAAATACAGTACTGTACTATATAAGAAATGTACTGTAGACCAGTGACACCCAGACTTTTAATGCAGTTTAAATTATCATATATATTCCCACACAAAAATCATCAATCATTCTCCCATCTAAAAGTTTTCTTTCTTGTATTTTACACAGCTCTGCTAAACCGCGAAGACTGCAATGTCATTAGCGTGAGTTGGTCTGCTGGCTCATATACCGCAAGCTACTTCGTCATCCAGAAAAGGGTCCCTGACGTTGGTGATGACATCAGCAAACTTTTGATATACCTCAGAGATGCCACTGGTCTCTCCACAGACAGGATCCACCTCATTGGTCATTCCTTAGGGGCCCACATCGTAGGCTTCACGGGAAAGATAATGAATGGGTCTCTGTCCAGAATAACAGGTACAATAATTTAGAGGGCACTAACTCAATGATTGTCTGGTATGATCAGTCATTAGTATCCCCCACTAACAGACTGGAGGAATTTTCTTTCTTTCTTCAGAATTCCTGAATCATTTAACCTGTAACATTCATGAGGAGAGGGAATCTGTCATCACTTAAGAGTTCAACAACAATTTTTGGGCTGATTATGAATATATTCTGGGCAGCCTTTCATAGCTTTGTCTCTACACCATTTAATTTTTCTCATGTGTAGTCTCAGGTTATGGGTAGGTTTTGTTAATTTTTTTTTATAATATTACTTCCCATCTTGAACACACATTCAGTGCTCATTATGCTTCCAGAAAATGGAATGTCTGTTTACAAAACTGAGGGAAACCTGATACGAGAGTAGTTCCTTGGAACTATTCTCATCAAAGGTGTTTTTGGGGCTCCTTGATTTCTTTATACAGTGTACAGATACCCCAACTTACAAGATGGTTAAGTGCTACCCATCAAATGTAAATTGTTATGGGGGTAACTCTAGGCAAATTTCCAAAATCAATTAATGCACATACTTGCAAATAAGTAAAGACAAATGGAAAACATTCAGATTAAATTGCTGTCATAAAAGAAAACTACACACTCACATCTACTGTGAGATTTAGAAGATACTGTACTGAATGATCATTGCGCTGTTATATTTTTCAACCCGATTTTGTTGACATCATCATATTTTCAATTGCAGGTTTGGACCCGGCAGGCCTAATGTTCCATGCAGCAGACATCACTGAACGGTTAGACAAATCAGATGCGTCTTTCGTCGATGTCATCCACACTCATGGCTGCACAACTATTCTAAATCAATGGAATGTAAGTCGTTATTACAAAGTAGTTCAACCTGGTTGGATGGTTTGGATGAAGTTGGCCTTATGCATGTACCAGCATTAGTCCTTGCACAAAAGCTGCCTGCAAGTGAGGGTAGGTGTGGTTCTCTGGATTTGGAGCAACCAACCAAACCAAGACCTAGTTTAGTGAGCTAAGTGTTTCTTTATGTTGGGGTTGAATTGAAAACTATAGAATTTAGGACAAAGGCCAAGCACTGGTCACATCTCCAGGCTATCATACTTATAACAAGATGGAAACATTATTATTATTATTATTAAAAACCAAGCTACAACCCTAATGGGAAAAGCAGACTGCTACAAGCCTGAGAAAGGCCCTAGTAGGAAAAGCAGCCCAGGATAGAAAAGGAAACTGGGAATTAAAGTATAAACTATGAAAGATGAATAACAGCTAACAAATAAGGTAAGTAACAAAGTAAAATATAAAACAAAATAACAAATAAGCTAAGCTATGCTAATTTAAGAGAACTGGACAGTAAAGTTGGAAAAATCAATGAAAACGACTCACCAGGACAGGACAAGGCAGAAAACTGTGCAACTAAGGACAAAGCAATGCTGCAAAAATGGAGTGTTCTTTTGTTTTCCCTCAGAATAGATCTTTAGCATACCTGATATGTCATCTTCCTTGTAACCAATTCTGCTGTTAAACATTGAAAGCCGATTTTTGTTGCATGAACCTCAAGGAGGTAGTATTGCTGACAGCCCAAATGGTTAGTTGCGTTTTAGGCAGAAGCCAGTTCTGGCCTAGGCTTACTGACAAAATCATTTTTAATTGTTCCGTAGGACTGTTATGGTATAGATGAAAACATTGGAGACGCGGATTTCTGGCCCAATGGCGGACAACGACAACCTGCCTGTGAGGAAGGGGGAGATGGAGACCTTCACACAAAAGGTAGTATTCTCCATATTTTCATGCTTTTTTCTTTTCCCATTATAATTTTTCATCTTGAATCTATTGTCAAAATGACTTGGTATGTGGATTGTAGGGGGTTTGCATAAATGAAACCCAAACACTGGTCATACAAGCTCCACTGACCACCTTTGTGGGCAGGAGTCTGTGGCTGGTAGGCTACTCGTAAGTCATTGCTTTGATAATGAAACATAACTTGGGAAATACATAATGGCAGTGGGTCACAATGAAGACTGAGAAGCCAACATTGGGAACAAGCTTGAAAAGTTTTTCCAAATACAATATTTCAGTCTACAGTACATCTACAGTCAAGTGGGATAGAATAACCAGTTGCTGAGCTAAGTGTTTCTTTATGTTGGGGCTGAATTGAATACTATACAATTTAGGACAAAGGCCAAGCACTGGGACCTATGAGGTCATTTAGCACTGAAATGGAAATTGACAGGAGAAGGTTTGACAGGTGTAAAAGGAGGAAAACCTTGCAGTTGCACTATGAATCAACTGTTAGGAGAGGGTGGAAAGTAAGATGGAAGAAAGAGAACATGAAAGGAGGTGCAGTGAAAGGAGCGAATGGGGTTGCAGCTAAGGACCTAAGGCCGCCGCAAAGAACCTTCAGTAATGCCGCGCGCCGCATGAGGTGCACTGACGGCACTGCCCCCCTACGGGGCTTTATGTTGGGGTGTATTTATTTACCTTCCTTTATCATCATATCAAAATAAAATCCTGTTTTTTTTTTTTTATTTCTATGGCATTAGAACTACTGTTACATGAAACTTTAGGTAGTATGCTTACATTTTCCCTTTCAATTCCAGCTATCTGTAGTCTTTTACAAGAGGGTCCTTGATTCTTTTGGCTTTCTTAGTTATCATAAGGAAGTGTGTTTTATAACCTCACTGGCTGCTTCATTGAAAAGACAATCCTGCTACATAGCACATACCAACATACCTGGGGACACATACAAACTGCATGAAGCTAAAACAGTACTCAACATATTTTAGTCAGAACACTTGATACCCAAGCTAATTAAGGACAGTAATATTGTAGTACTGTATAATGGAAAACACTAAATAAAATTACATAAACCAAACTACACACTCTCTTGTGGATGCACTATATGGGTAGAATCCAAAACAAGTTAAAAATAGACAAGAGAACTGGATAATCCATTGAGGGGTCAAGAAGCAAACAGACTGAAGGACTAAAAAAATAAAAAACTTAATCTGAAGTAAACAAATTTCCTATTCATTACAGAGGGCAGCAGTTGTGACCATGCAATGGCATATATATTATACACGGAGAGCATTCAGTACTCAACGTATACTACAAAGTTTCTTGCCAGACCCTGTAATTCCTGGCCATATTTCAACAACGGCTCGTGCCCCTGCTACATGCCTGGATCCTCTGTTCAGTACATGGGCTACAACGTCAATCCACAGTAAGTGAACTTGGTGTTGTAATGCTGTGGGTTACCTCCACTTAATTTGGAGCCATTTTTATTGTTCAGCAAGTATACATTGTGAACTAGCATGAAATACGTACATCTGAAATGACAAGCACAGACCCTAAATGCTGAAATACTAGAGAACTGTACAGATATACCTTTTAGATTAGATTTGCCTCTGTTCACGTTTACGTTAAGCAGATGTCAGAATTTCTTTTGGCTTTCTCCGGCAACATAATGTGCATTTCTTCCAATACTGCTTCCTTTGAAGTGATCCTTCTAGTTAGCAGTTAGTAAAGGCAAGATGACAACTTTCTCAAAGAGCATTGAAGGGGACTATGGTGAATGCTAAGCAAGTTTAATATTCCGAGTCGACTCTGCTGTCGTATAAATTTTCAATTTAAAGAGCAAGATTATAAAAATGTGCTGTTAATGATCATGTTTTTTTCAAAATATACTTGTGTTTTTTAATAATTTATCTAGTTACTATGATCATGTTGTAAGGATAAAATTCTTACTTCATAGGGATTACTGTACCCAAATTGAGATAATCTTAATTACCATACTAATTACACAAGTATCTGATGCTTCCCGTGTTGTGATTTGGCATTATTATTCTATATAGTTTTTATAAGTACAGTTGCAATGGGATAATTGGATGTGCTTTTGACTTTATTTTGTAAACAGTAATTATCTGTACTTTCAGGGTGGGTGGTGTCTTCTTCCTTAATACAAGCAAGACTTCACCATATGCCCTTCCAGATGAAGGATGTTTTGCTGGATTCTCCATTCTACAGCTAATAGGTTTGTAAACAATAAATTAACCATTCAGTAGTCATGGCATGACATTCCAGACTTCAAGATGCCAAAGTGAAACTAAACGTTTGATCGCTGCCTAGAATTTTTTACAATAATGATACAACATTAACTAAATGACAGACACCCTTCAAAACCAGCCACATTTACCATTTGGTGTAAAACTTGAAATCTTAAAATTTCTCTTCTGATAATTTTAAAATCTCTTTTCAGGTCTAATCCTAATCTCCATCCTCACACTGTTGATGATGCTCATTGTGGTAGCAGCGGTAGTCCAGCAGTATTACGGCATTCCCATCCTCACCCGGATGAGCTCAGCCATGGGCTTTCACGGTGGTACCTGGCATGGCCTGCAAGAATCCTCATCATCGGAGCTCCTCGCAGCAGCCAAAGAAAACGAAGTCATCACCTAGTCCTTTTGTTTCCTACCTTTCTGTAGTATCGCACCGTGTTGATTCAATCACAAGGGAACACATTAAGTACTACCATGCATCAGTAGATTGGCGAGGGTCGTCTCATATCTGCAACATCTTGTTTGAATGTAATGTATTTGTATCTGTGATGCTTTACACGTCTCTGCATTTGAAAACTCTTGGTGGTGGTTTACATAATCCTTAAATAAACATTTCTTTTAAGGTAGTGTGCCTGATGGTAATGCATCAACAGTCAGTCTAAACTGTCACTTGTAGCTCTCCCTGTCACCGTTTTTAGAAAGTGATATCTGGTGATGGTGTTAGGGCATTCTTGACCAGTTGAAAAGCTTGCATTTTAAAGGTTGCCATGGTAATCAGATTTCTAAGCTTGCCTCCATAAACTATGCCAATGCTTAGGTTTTGGCAGTTAAACCCTTAACTGTTGTAAACTAGTGCCTCGTGTAGTAATGTGCAAAATGATACTGGAATTTAGTGCAAGACTCGTCAAAGAAAACTTAAGGTTACTGTTGCCCTTCTTTGTGATATTACATTATAGTGATATGCTTCGACTTGCCAAGCGCACACGCGGGAAACATCTGGTGGAGCTTTCCCTTTGTGCCTGAAATAGTCTTTCAAGTAATTCCCACTTGAACATGGGAAGGAAACAAACGATTCAAGACTTGTAAACTGAACGTGGACAAAGAGAAAACTGTTCCACTTGGAATTTTTCAGTAATACCAGTTCATTTACTATTATAGTATCTTTGTTGGCTTTTTTTACCGTCATTACGGTACACAGAACGTCACAGCTTTGTCTTGCCAACACTCGAGAACAGTGCGTAATAGTGTTTTGAGTTGCTTCTTTGTATGTTTCAGGTTCCAGTTAGAAAATAGGTTAAATCTACATTACTACAGCTATAAATGTAGTGCTGTAAAGTAATTCTAAGATTAAATGGCACTTTTGTTTTTAAAACTCGACTCTTGCAGGTTTTAGGTTTTGAAGAATATTCCTCACAGTGCAAGGATATGAATCACTTCAAAGTAATTTTACAAATTCCGAGACTTTATAGTTCTACAGTTGCACTCGCACAGTGGTGGGGCCATTGATAATTTTGCTGTGTTGATATAATCTTGCCCTTCTTCAAGCTGATATGACCATTTTATCCTTTTATCCATGTACAGTATCAATTTAGCAGATGAGGATGGCAGTACATGTTCTAGTACTGCCATCTGTGATTAATCATTGTTTCATAAACTGTTTGAAAAATTAATTAGCAACTTGAATCTTGCTTAGAATTGTCATTGCAGTTATTTTGAAAAGGAAGGGCCACCAGTAATTTATTTATATATTTGCACAGTAACAATCATAAATTCTGCACAATTGTATTACCTCTCCCCAAAACCAACCATCAAATATGTAAATTTGCCTGACTAAATCTTAATTTCACCACAACGTAACTTGTCTGGAGGTACGAAGCATGTGGATACTGATCAGTGCCATCCCTCAGTCACCTTTTTCAAGTCTTTCAGTTCTCTTCACTGGCTAGGGTAGAAAGAAGAAATCCTATTGTAAACTATTTTAAGAAACAAAATATTAGCAAAAGATTGTCATCAAGAGAATCTGTTTTGGTAACAGGAAAGTCTCTGCTTTTCTCAGAACTGTATTCTACTGTAAATAGATATATGTTGGTGATGGAGGAAAAATTATTTAGCCAAAGCACTGAAATTGACCTCAGGTAATCAATGTTTTAACAGTTACTACAGTGACTTCTGCAGGCAATCCACAGTAATTCTTCCAACAAATATTTTTTAAGATTTTTCATATATTTTCTTCTATATCACAAAGTATGGTAGTCACCGAGGTAGGAAATTTTTTTACGATAAAAGCAAGAATTTTCAATCACAAAACTTTGATTAAATTCACTGTTATAGGATTTTTGGATAATGCACTTTCATACGTAAAATACAGTACTATATTCTCTTGGAAATATACTCTGCTTTTTACAGGAATATCATAGTTTTCCTTTTCGACGTTTTTATGAACTTTTTGTGGCGCACAAGAAAATTTTCAGAACATCTCATCATTCTTGAATATGCCTGTATTTTTCTAAAATTTCTCAATACTCTGCCAGAGCTTTAAAAGACTTAAATGAAGGTTTTAAACTTACATTTGATAGAATACCATGACAAGTCAGCATGAGGTACAGAGATTCAGGATTATAGAACTTGATTCCTGTTCCTTTATACAGGATTAGAAAAACCTTTCCTCCGTTTGGTAAGTAGTGTTTTGAGTGTATGTAGTAGAAATAGCATTTATTTTTGTTCACTTTTTTTTTTTTTTTAAAGGAGTAGATGATCACTGTTAGCCAAACATATTTGTTTGATTCTAGTTATGTAGTAGTGAATTACACCATAGTGTGAAAAATATCTTTTAGATGTTTTGATGTACAGTAATATGGATTACTGATATATGGCTTCAACATTATTTATCATCCAATAAGGATGGAGGTTTCAAGCTGAAAAATGTATCCTAACCATACAATTCTTCCATAATCTCTCTATTGGAAATAATTAAAACAGCAGCTGTATGTTACTGTTGTTACTTGGAACTACTGAAAGGAATGCACACATGAAAAGTTATTTTTCATCGCATGAACTTAGTAAAATAGCCACTGATTTTCTAATTTACAGCTCCTTGTACCCGACGACCAAGATGACAGCTGAAATGGAACAAGGGGACATTGGCGCAGACAAACATCGACATGATGTTGTGGTATCCCAATAAAAGTCACCTCCTGGATATGAGTATTCTTTTCAGCCTGTATTTGAACAGATAGTACGAGTGTGTACTATCGTACTTGATGCACACCCAAAGAGAGTGAAATTCTAGTCCTGGAGGAGGTGTTACGTTTACACTTCAGATAATCTTTACTTTATTTCGTGGTGGAAATCATGCAACCCCTTCCCAAATCATTTAAGAGAAGTGTGTTCATACAAAGGAATCTTGGTGCTGGCTGACCTCGAATATGCGTGTGAAAAACAATTTTCCGATTGATTCTAAGAGACCATGTGTAAAAAACAAAAATTACAAAACTGGAAATTTATGGGATGGCCCATTTAAAGTAATGTACAGGAACCAAAGAGTACTTAACCTAACCACAATCGCCAAACAGTAAATCAATTTTAAAATCCAACAGAACATACATGTAAAAAGTTGAAATTATGCAAAACATTGGTTTGCCTTTGGGAATACACATTACACTTTTATGGTTACAGGAATTACTGTATTTACCATTAATATTTGGATAAGACCTTATTTACTTTCACAGGGACAATAAATTTTTTTCTTATATTTTATATATATTTATTTAAAAAATATTATCACCATCTGGTAAAAATTCACATTGCAACGCAGCATAACCCGACAGCCAGAAAATATAAGAGAGAATTAAAGTAATGACGTGAATAATATTTACATTATGGTGTCATTATAAATGTCAGAGAAAGAGGGGGATGTAACAAACTGGATTAGGCTGCGCCACCCATGCCCTGTGTTTGTTTGAACCTAAAAATGACATCCTCACCAGGAGATCTCATCTCGTGGGCATACCTTGCACAGCCACGCACTTTGCCATACGTGACCTAGACAGAACATCGTGCAGTATGCTTTCGTAGGAATAGAAATCTTCAGTCAACAAAAAAAAAAAATACTATTTTTGTATATGTGATAAACAATCATCACAAACCAACTAGGAAGAATTCGTGCATGGAGCATGTATGGAGCACTTGAAACAGAAGAGCCCTGTATAATGATTAACAACTTTTCAATAAGTCTAGCCTCTACAAATGAAACCCTCAAAAATCTATTGTCCATTCAAGAGGAAGAGATTTATCCACATACAAACTACAAGACCATCCAAGGGCTGACCAGATTTGATCTTGAATGAGTACATACAAAACAAAATACAGAAAACATCACGAAAGGAGACAAAAGGAACAGAGGTACAGTAAAAGGGAGATGTAGATAGGCGCTATGGCCAATAGGGCATCACAAAAAACCTTCAGTATCGTGCGGTGTGTCACACACCACACTGGGAAAAACACGACAGAAACATACGGTTTTATGACCTCAACTCTTGGGGTATATATCAGTATACCACTTTAATCTCAAATTACAAAATGTGAATTTTAGTTTACATATGCCACTGACATAGCAACATCTAAAGGACAACAAACCAAACTCTACACATAAACAAGTGCTGCAACCACTTGCAATCACACCTTTGAACAAACAAGCCTGTGAAAACACTGCCTGGCAAACCTTTCATTCTTCTAGTCAGAACCAACACTTCTGATCATGACATAAAAAAAGTTCTACATAAACTTAACAAACTTTAAATTCTTAGAACCATTATCGCACTAGTAATTTATTATGATTAACAAACATTGCTTACTATAGCACAAGTGTCAAACGATACATAAAACATATCTGAGAGATATAGACTTGGTAATGAAAATATTCCTAAAACATACTTTCCAATATATGGCAGGTACTATCCACCACAAGTCTTTGACTGGCAGCCAAATACCTTAAACTTGTCTTCTGCAAGATTTACTGCCCACCATAGCACCCAAATCAGTAGATGCAACAAAAACAGTTTTAGAGGAAACTCTGAACATGAAAAATAACTACCTTACAAATACCTATGCTGATAGACCTTTCACACGTTGCCAACACATTTTTGCACGTTACAATGAAATGAAAGTCATGAACCCTGAGGAGATGAACATTTAGAGAACATGAATGATGCTGTTTACATACTGGCATATCGGTGCTTGGTCCAGGGAAAAACTTTCTAAGCAAAACGCCTCTTTAATCAGAGTCAAACTTGATGGAATTCACTGACAAATCTAAGCACCCTCCTTGGTAACTGCCTTTCTTCTTTTTGTTCTTCTCATGCCTGAATCCTTTGCCTCTCGTCACTTTGAGGTCGTGGTATGCTCGTTCTCCCCAGCAACCAGCGCTGCCTCTCTGTAATGCAACAAAAAGGGAGCATCACATCCATCCTTTATCGCATACTGTACGTTTTATACAGTACCTACAAGCACCAATGAACATAAAGATTACAAGATTACACTCCATATTCCTAAGTTTATATCATTTATATTTCCACTAAGTAACATACAGTATACAACATTGTGGATGAGGAATTAGTGCGATAAACAACCACAATATGGTATGCTGTTCAATTACCTAGACCACAACCAACACAGAGCATTCAAGTCTAATCAGGCATCTTAATGACAGTAAAGGTAAAGCAAATTCTGGGGTCCGGAGAATTCCTTCATATATTTACACTAAATGGAAACACAACGCACTTACTCCAAAACTTACTATTGAACTGCTCTGTGCCTGGCCGTCAACGGTCTAGTCGTCAAAGGTTATCTTCTTGTTTTCACCAGATCCTTCCAATCCTAGGCCTGGGCTCTTGTTGAAACCACCCCTGTTCCCCCCAAAACCACCAAAGCCCCCTCGTCCTCCCCTGAAACCACCCCTACCCCCATCTCGGCCACCCCTGAAACCTCCTCTGTCCCCATCTCGGCCACCCCTGAAACCTCCTCTGTCCCCATCTCGGCCACCCCTGAAACCTCCTCTGTCCCCATCTCGGCCACCTCTGAAACCACCTCTGTCCCCACCCCGAAATCCTCCTCGCCCACCTCGGAAGCCCCCCCCTCTCCCGCCCCTGAAGCCACCAGGGGAGCCTGATTCATCCCCTTCGCCTTTTCCCTCTTCATCATGGCCACCTCTGAATCCCCCTCTTCCACCTCGAAAACCTCCTCTCCCACCCCTGAAGCCACCTTCCCCTTTTCCCTCATCATCATCACGCCCACCTCTGAAGCCACCGCCTCCTCTTCCGCCCCTGAAACCACCCCTGCCACCTCGATTTCCTCTTCTGTCTCCTCCTCCTCCCCTGAACCCTCTCCCACCTCTCTGGGAATGAAAACCATTGACGTCATCATCCCCACCGTCTCCACCTCTGTCTCCAAAACTGTTCCTGTTAAAACCTCTCCCACGGCCCCTATCTCCACCCTTGTAACCCAGGCCAGGGCGAAATGATCCGTATTCCTGGTCCTCTTCACTGTCATCATCCTAAAAAGAAAAACAAGACTGTAAGCCACTTTATTTACCTTGGACCTAAATGAATTGTCAAATTTGGGATTGAAGACGACTTCCTCCTCGCGTACTCTCCGGAATGGCTCACCCTGTAAACATATTCCATAAATATTATATTGCCTTCACTAGTACGATTCAACTGATTCATAACAGCTCTCATACTTGTGGACAATTTCACAAATTACATTTTAATATCCTGTCAAAAACAATTTAATACTTTAAAAGCACTAAAATACCTTCTTGGGAACCCACGGGGTACTAAAGGAGCCATTCATTGAAGAATTCACAGAAGAATTTAGCGAATTATTAAACGATGAATTGGCTGCTTTCTGAAATTAAACACTTTGTTATAAAATTTGTTCTACAAAAGGGCACATTACCTAACCAATGGTTACATTTCACTGAACAGCCATTACTGTATATCTAATCTCTCTCTACAATTCAAGTGTTTGGTATAAGGCAATTCTTGATGTGGACTTGTTTGAATGATTCTAGAGTTACTGTGAAGTTTGCTAATGAATTAACATTTCTGCGTATGGAATAAACTGTGACCTATGATGACATTCAGCGCTGAGAGGGAAATTAAAAAATAAAAAGGTTTGAAAGGTGTAACAGGAGGAAAACCTCACAGTTGCACTGTGAAACATCTGTTAAGAGAGGGTGGAAAGCATGATGGAAAAGAGAATATGAATGGAGGTACAGTAAAAGGAATGAAAGGGGTTGCAGCTAGGGGCCAAAGGGACACTACAAAGTACCTAAGTAATGCCTACAGCGCACTAGGAAAGAATAATACTCAAGAGGGCACTTTGTCTTTTCATGTCTACCATTTTATGAAGAAAATATGACCTTTTTATAATAAAAGTTTTATATATACTTACCCAGCAATTACTTAGCTAAGAGTTTCCAATCGAACGGCGGCTAGAATTCTGAATTCGCGGTGGTGATTCTTTTGTTTGTATAGGTGACTATGCCCCACCCACTTTCGGGGTAGGAAAGAGTATTCCAATGGCAGCAAAGGAGTATTCCAATGGCTGATGCAGTATAAGGTTAAGCTTTGTGACGAAGGGGTACACCGAAGTCTGCCACAGCATAAATGGTTGCCCCTGCCCTGGGCACAGTACCACAACAACAATAAAAAACAGAACAACAAAGTCACCTATACCATAATTAAACAATGATTAAAAATAAAAACAAGACCACTACCCAACACACAAATTACTAGTGGGCCCTCCAGGTACATCTCACCCTCCTAGGCTCCCCAAAAACTCAACACCATTTTCAAGGCGAAGAGGAAAGGAAAGGAAGGGAGACTTCCTACACTTCCTCACCCATCACAACGCCAGCTACGGACACAGGTCCTAGGGTACTGCAGTTATCATAAATCGTCTCCACGTCCCGCAAATAATGCATTGCAAACACCGACTTGCACTTCCAATGTATTGCCTCCAGGATGGCTGAGAGAGAAAGACTGTTTGAATGCTACCGAAGTAGCCATAGCTCTAACCTCATGCTCTTCAACGCTCTTCAACTTTCAAAAGCGTTAAGTCCGTTTCTGCTAATTGAGAGTGTGCCTCTGAGATCCCTCAAGAAAAATGAAATGGCATTCTTCGAAAGGGGTCTAGAAGGGTTTTTAACCGAACACCAAAGATTACCAAACTGGCCTCTCATCTTCTCCGTTCGATGTAATTAATAATGGAGGGCATGAACAGGACACAGCTCTCTCTCTTCTTCTTCCGTGCCTAAGATATCCGATTAACTTGGAATTGAAAAAGAACGGGGCCAGCAATGTGACAGGTTCTCACTTTTAGCTAGAAAACCATGCAAAAGGGAGCAGACTGCATTACCTTGCAAAAGACCAATCCTTTTGCTTATAGCTTGCAGCTCACTTACTCTCTTAGCCATTGCTAAGGCCACCAGAAAGAGTTTTCCAAGTCAAATCCCTTAGAGAAGAAGAGCGCATTGGTTCATATCGAGAATCTGAAAGCCACTTAAGGACCACATCAAAATTCCAAGAGAAGGAAGCCTCTTTCTTGGACTTGAAGATATTAAAAGACTTAATCAGATCGGACAAGTCTAGGTTGTTCGAGATGTCTAGGCCTCTATGACGAAAAACGGAGCTTAGCATAGCTCTGTAACCCTTTCTAGTAGCAACCGACAACCCTTTCGAGGATTTCAAATAGAAAAGGAAGTCTGCTATTTGAGTGATAGAAGTTTTAGAGGAAGAGACTTTATTTCTTCTGCACCAACTCCTAAAACGTGCCCACTTAGCTTGGTAGACGTTATTGGTAGAAATAGCCCTTTGTTGGCCGAGTTGGTTGAGCTTCAGACCGTCATTCGATGGGCCGGAGTTCGATTCCCGCCGCCGGCTGATGAAGAGTTAGAGGAATTTATTTCTGGTGATAGAAATTCATTTCTCGCTATAATGTGGTTCGGATTCCACAATAAGCTGTAGGTCCCGTTGCTAAGTAACCAATTGGTTCTTAGCCACGTAAAATAAGTCTAATCCTTCGGGCCAGCCCTAGGAGAGCTGTTAATCAGCTCAGTGGTCTGGTAAAACTAAGCTATACTTACTTATTGGTAGAAATGCATCTACATTTGGCGATAGCCTCTGCTGTTGCTCTAGAAAAGCCTTTCGCTCTAATGAGTCTGTAGACAGCCGAAATCCTGTTAGGGCCAGAGAGGATAGTCCTTGATGAAACGGAGTGCCTACAGTTTAGTTGGCCAAGGCTATCGTCTGCCAGTTTTCTAGTCAGTACCCCCCACCAGATGGCAGTAGGTTCCGACTAGGAAACTGGTGGACAAATACAAACAAGATGGCATCAGGACGGAAGCTAATGTTTACCATCATTTCCATAACAAACAGACCTAACCTTTCCTAAAGTGCCAGGTCCTGACCTAACCAGCTGTTACGTACCTACCCTAACATAGGGCGGCATGCCCTAACCTGGCCAGAGGGGGGCTTTGCCCCCCCTGGACTCCCCAAGAAAGCCAGCTAACATAAATCGACCTAACCCTTCCTGTTATGCCAGGTCCTGACCTAACCAGATCGGACCTACCTAACCTCACACAGGATGGCGTGCCCTGACCTGGCGGGGGGGGGGAACCCCAAAAAGAAAGACAGTAAAATGTATAACCGTAAATTGATAAAAAACCACACTTACCTTAGTCGAAATCAGAATCATCAGAAAATTCGGGCAACTCGATTCTTCTTCTCTTTTGGGCTGGGACGGCTGGTTTTGGCGGGATCTGGACGACTGGAACTGGCGGAACAGGGACGGGTGGAGATGACAATTCCGTTTGTACAGCGACGTCTCAGGGTTGTCGGGTTTCAGCGAAATTAGGCCGCATTTTGGTGGGTGTTGAATCGACTCTACTTAATGGATATGTACGTTTAATTAATTCAGACGCGTCGGAAAAGAAGTCTAGGTCGGGGCTCACTGGAGTGAGTGACTTCCCTTTTGAAAGTCTGTCTGTGGACCTCCACCACCGCAGATCCTCCTTTATCTCTGGGGTTATTGGAAAGACATTGCGGTTCTGATGAACTTTTCGATCCCAGCACGCCCTAAATAGAACTGGAGAGGTCTCATGTGCAGTCTTCCTAGTCTCACGAATTGTTCTAGAGAAGCTAACATCCCCAAAAGACTCATCCACTGGGTGGCGGAGCACGAACGAAGCGAGAGGAAGAGGTTTACTTTCCTCAGACAGTCTTCTACTCTCCTGGGCGACAGAAAAGCTTGAAAACTGAGAGAGTATCAGAACTCCCAAATAAAGAGTCCTCTGAGTGGGAATCATTTGTGACTTCTCTAAGTTGATTGTTAGTCCTAAATCCTGAGTCAAGAGAAGAGTTTTCTTCAGTCCTTCATGCACTGTATCTTCGTGGGCGAATGAATTAGCCAATCGTCCAGGTACAACAGGATACTCACTCCTGCTAAACGTAGCCAATCCGCCAAAGGAGCCAACACTCGCGTGAAAACTTGTGGGGCCCTAGAGAGACCGAAGCAAAGTGTTCGAAAGTGAAAAATCTGGTCCTCGAAAACGAAACGTAGGTATTTCCTCGAATCCAGATGAATCGGAATATGGAAGCAAGCATCCTGCATGTCCAGGGAAACCACCCAATCCCCCTGATGGATGGACGCCAGAACTGAGTGGATGGTTTCCATGTTGGATTTCGTTTTCTCTACAAAGATGTTCAAGGCACTTACGTCAAGAACCGGTCTCCAACAGTATCTCTCCTTTAGAACTTTTACTACCCACTGATCCGCTCCTCTTCTGCTCCATCTCTCCCAAAAGAGACGAAGCTTGGCCCCTACTGGAGCATGAAGGACTAAATCCTCACTTGCGAGAGGATGATCTTGCTGAAGATTTTTTGATCACTCGGGGAGCAAATCTACCTGATCCTCGGGCCCTGGGGCGCGCTCCCTGAATTCCTCCACGCAATGTCTTAGGATGCTCGAGCGGAGATGATGGTTTAGTCGAGAATGCAGGACGATCCTTCTGGCGCTTCATTGACCAAGTCAACAAATCCTGCGTTGACTTTTGGTGCAGGCTCGCTGCAATGTCATTTATGGTGGACTGAGGAAACAAATGGTGTTTGTCCAGAGGACAAAACAGTAGAGCTGATTTCTGTGAGGCAGTCACACCCTTCAAAGTGAATGAGACCCAGAGTTCACGCTTCTTTAAGACGCCCATGGCATAAAGTGCAGCCAATTCATGAGAGCCATCCCTAACGGCTTTATCTGCGCAAGACAGAAATTTATCCAGGTCTGTGAATTCATTGCACCCAAGAGCTGGTTCTTGAATTTTCTTGGTAAGCGCTCCTAAACACCAGGCGAGAAAACCCTACACTTCAAAAGCCTTAAAAATACTTTTCAAAAGACGATCCATCTCCTGTGCTGACAAGGTTTTTGCTGATGCAAGAGCCGATCTCCGTGCTGAATCAATGAGCGCACAGAAGTCCCCTTGGAAGGAGGCAGCCACTCCCAAGGAGGGGGGAATGCTAAAACAAGCTCTCCCTTGAACCCTCTCCTTGGAAAGCCAGTCCTCCACTAGTCGAAGAGCTTTCTTCGAAGATTTGGAGAGAACCATCTTCAGTAGTCGAGACGAATCCACAGACCGAGAGCTCATCAAATAAGACGAACCTGGAGAGGACGGAGAGTTCGAAGCGAAAAATCTCGGGAAATGCTGAAGAAGGCACTTGAGGAGAGACGCATACAGCATTGAAGATGTACCCTGCTCCTCTTCTTTATCCGCCGAAGAGACTGGAGAAGTCATCGCAACTAAATCAGGGGCAGCCTGAGTTGTAGGCTTCTGCAAAAGGTTAAGGATGTTATCCAACTTGTGTTGCAATGGTTCAAGAGAGGGGTCCAAAGCAAGAGAAGGCTGATCGGAAGTTGCAGGGCGCTTGGAGACTCGAGGGGTTTCAAGCGCTATGGGAAGATCGGCAGCTTTGGGGCACTCCAACGAAAGGGAAAGTCCGGCCACTTCAGGGTGCTTCGCCGTATAAGGGCGCTGAGCATCGGGGCGCTTGGCCGCATCAGGGCGCCTGGCTGCAACAGGGCGGTTGTCTGCTTCCTGGCGCTCAACAGGATGTTCCGTCGATACTAAGCAAGCCGAGGGAACAGGGTGCTTACTAGAAGACTGACGCTGCCCGCCCGAGAGGAGAATTGGGCTAGAACCTCGTTCCTGGCGCAGAGGAGAGGAGAAACGTTCTGGAGTATCCCACTTGCTGCACGACAGCTGAGGACTAAAATAGGGCTCCCTCAATCTCTTGCAAGGGAGATGCGGGGACTGATCCTTACCCGAGAACTGTCTCTTCGGCGGGCAAGATTCGTCAGGAAAACTATGAAGACATCTCTTGCGAGGCGATGAGTCCTCAGAACTAGAAGAAAGCCAATGAACTTCCGAGACGCCTTTCCAGTGGCTGTCTCTAGTCACAACCTGGGATGCAACAGGTTGGACTGAGGGGACGACTGCTCGTGGGCTGACCCCACTGACCTCCCTTGGGCTGCCGGTATGCCTCCTCCCAGGTAGCGGGGAGTATGGCAGGGACCTGTGCCTAGGGGAATCAGCGGGATGAACAGCCACCTCCTCCACTGACACTTCACCTTTTGCACTATATTCAAATTTGTCCATCAGACACGCATTGATACCCCTAACTGGGCCACTGTACTTACAACAAGATTTAAGCGTTGCTCAAATTTATTTTCAAGGCTGATGAAGTGATCGGGTTCGGAAGTGATGGAGCCGGGAGAAGGAGTAGGTGGTTTAGGATAATTAATTGATGTGGGTGGAGAAGGGTTTACAGCTGGAGAACAAATAGATATGTCAGCCTTATCTGATCTGGGAGTTTAAGCTTGACTAGCTACTTTTCCGCTAGCTTTAGCGGCAGCTTTCCTCTTCCTATCTCTTTCTAGTTTCGCTAAATGAGAATTTAAGGTCTTCCATTTCTGTTCCCCCTGATCTTTGCATTCATCACAAGTCAAATCTATTGAAAAAACCTGACCTCTGCAATCAGAACAAAGGGAGTGAGTGTCGTAGGTTGCTTTTGTCATCCACGTAGAACTACTAGTGTCGGACATTTCCTAACTAGTCAAAAAAGTCAAATCCATGAAAAGTCAAATGAAAAAATGCCGAAAAGGCTACAAATAATTCACCAAAGAAGAAAGTACAAAGCCAATACGAATTCCAAAACTCAATTGCTGTAACAACACCAGGTGTTGATGCTACAAGCAGCAGAAACAAATGTCGCGTTGGCGGTGTTGTTCCTCTTTCGCACACCAAAAGTGGGCGGGGCATAGTCACCTATACAAACAAGAGAACCGCTAGCGCAAATTCAGAATTCTAACTGCCGTTTGAGTAGAAACTCTTAGCTAAGTAATTACTGGGTAAGTTACATATATAAAAATCTAATTATTTTAACATTTTATGTAGTGAATATCTATTTATGAAGTTTAAAAAAAATGCCTCTTGAAACCTACTGAGAATGAAATGACAGATCAAGCATACACCCCTTGCTTTCAACAACTTATTTTAAAATAGTGGTGTCATTATATAACCTGTCACAAACAAGAGTTACCCATTATCTTCCCTAGAAAATTGAAACATCTTTTCATGGAACTACATCTGAAGTAAAACTAATGTTCTTGTCCTTAATATGGTAGGCAACACTCCAAAATACCAAGAATAAACCAGAACTTCCTTACCTTATTGGCTGTACCATTGGAAAGCGTCCCAGGAGTAAAGGATTTGGCGTTTTTCGAAAATTCCTCCGTATCGGTCTCCTCAGATTCTCCTTCAGAACTACTTTCCTCAGCTTGAGGTGCTGCCTTTGCCAGGGCAGGTTTGCCTGTGGCTTTCTTGTCCTCCTCCTCGTCCTCCTCCTCCTCATCCGAACTTTCCTCTTCAGAGCTCGATTCTTTTGCTTGCTTGGCAGCTGGAGCTGCTTTGGCTTGGAGTGTTTTCCCAACTGGTTTTGCCGGTGCATCGTCTTCTTCATCAGAGCTGGATTCCTCTTCAGAACTAGACTCTGCTGCTTGTTTAGGAGCAACCTTTGGAGTTGCTGGTGGTGCTTTTTTGGCTGCAGGCTTTGCCTCTTCTTCTTCTTCTGAACTCGATTCCTCCGAACTGGAATCAGCAGGCTTGGCTGGCACTTTGGGTGCTGGCTTGGAAGCAGTTTTAGCAACAGGCTTGGCAGGTTCATCTTCCTCCTCCGAGCTTGATTCTTCTTCAGAACTCGACTCTGCAGGTTTGGCAGCTGGCTTGGGCGTTGATGGAGCAGGCTGTGCAGCCTTTGGAGCAGGCTTTGCAGGTTCTTCTTCCGAGCTTGATTCCTCTTCTGAACTAGATTCAGCAGGCTTGGCAGCTGGTTTGGCAGCAGGAGTAGCAACTTTACTAGCAGGTTTTGCAACTTTTGGAGGTTCATCCTCCTCAGAGCTTGATTCTTCTTCTGAACTTGATTCAGCTGGTTTAACCGCTACTTTAGCAGCAGGTGGAACAGCCTTGGCAGCCACTGGAGCAGTCTTTGCAGGTTCTTCCTCTTCAGAGCTGGATTCTTCTGAACTTGATTCAGCAGGCTTAGCAACTGGTTTGGCAGCAGGTACTGCTGCCTTAGCAGCAGGTTTTGGTGGTTCCTCCTCCTCAGAGCTTGACTCTTCAGAACTTGATTCAGCTGGCTTAGTAGCTGGTGGAGCAGCTTTCTTAGCAACCGGCTTTGCTGGTTCTTCTTCCTCTGAACTAGACTCTTCAGAGCTTGATTCCGCTGGCTTGGCTACTAGCTTAGGTGGTGGAGCTTTCTGTGCTGAAGGCTTTGCTGGCTCCTCTTCCTCCTCTGAGCTGGACTCTTCAGAGCTGGATTCCTCAGGCTTAGCAACAGGTTTAGCAGGTGTGGCTCCCTTGGCAGCAGGCTTTGCAGCTGGTGTGACAGGTTTCTTGACAACAGGCTTTGTTGGCTCTTCATCTTCCTCAGAGCTTGATTCTTCGGAGCTAGATTCAGCAGGTTTAGCTTGAGTTTGAGGAGATTTCACCGCTAAAGGATTGACGGGTTTATAATTCTGTGGTGCTACTTTAGCTTCTTCCTCTGAACTTGATTCCTCAGAACTTGAATCAGCTGGCTTGGCAGCAGGTGCTGCATGAGAGGCAACTTTAGCTGCTGGAGTACTATTAGGCTTTGCAGGTTTCGACTCTTCTTCAGAGCTAGAGTCCTCAGAACTTGATTCAGGTTTAGCTGCAAGATTTTTTTATTAAGATGGTTTTAGTTTTAAGAGTTCCACATTCTATTAATGAATTTTTGCTTTAAAAGACATGACTAACAGTTTCATTAACAACACTAATTCAGTATCTCAGTTTTCTCATACAATGTGCCTAAGGTTCTTTCCTTTAAGTAAACAACTCAAGCTAATTTTTCAGTGTATGCTTTAAAGTGAACTGTCAAAGCATAAATGGCTTACTTAAAATTTTTAGTTAGAATTTTTATATACATACCAACTTTCTGCACTTTCCTGGCGGGTGTCTGCTTCTGAAACAAAAGGGGCAAACAAACTCAACCATATGAACATTCCCTAGATGTAAATGAAAACATTATCACTGACATTCAAGATAAAATTACCAAACCATTAAAGCATAATACAGTATCTATAACATAACCTGGTAGCAAGGATTCATTCTAAAATGTGGGCTGATAAACGGGATAGCACTACCAAAAACAAAGGGACGAATTAATTTTGAAAAAATTAGATACAAGTCACAGTGCAAAGCACCTTTACCACAAAGTAAATTTATATAAAAGTAGGAAATGAAAGATGAAGACTCAAAAGCGTAAAGAAATTCAAGTCAGACATAAAAATATCAGACCATAGACAAGCATATCTTCCAGGAATTTTGCAACCCTATAATACAATCATATGTATGGTACCACTTTCTGCCATAACTTGAGAAATTCATGTTTAAAACTTCTTTAGCGCCACATGGATACCAATTACAGAATATTTTGCACGGCAGACTTTACGTTCAAGTGGATTTTAAAAAATACCATCATCTGATGTGTAACACTGCTACATAGCTCTCAACATTTCAGTACATTCACTTTAACGTTCTTATTCAACTTACACGTTAATCAGTAGATGGCTTGCACTGACCTGGTGGCCACTATTGGTAATTTCAGCATTGTTAATAACTCAACAATGTTGAAAAGTTGTTTTTTGCAGCATTTCAGTATGCAAAACAATGCTTACTTATACACTTTAAGATACAAATGGATTCTGAAATTTGTGAATTCTATTTAAATTAACTTCCGCTCATTTCTAACAATATCTAAATTCACTGAAACACATTAAGATATAAAGTGTTAACATTATCACTGCCACATAGCAATTACTGAAAAACCTGCCCACTACAACTTCTCAAACATCCTTACCTGGTTGCCAGGTACTGGTTTTTCAGGTTCCTCGTCAGACGACTCTTCCGAAGATGACGATTCCCTCTTCTTCTTACCACCTACAGGGGTCTTTGGACTCTTCCCATTAACCATAGGAGGGGCTTTCTTAACTTGCATTTCCTCCTCTGCAAAAAAAAAAAAAAAGGAAAATTAATAAATCGATAAATTTGACTCAAACTAATAATGGCAGGATTTTCCCTTCCTTTTGTTCAGAATAACATTTAACCTACAGTACCTTTGTAATCTACATGGCAAGTTTTACTTGTTTATTTATTTTTTTTGTGGAAAACAGTTTTGGGCAACGATCTCCCTATGGATTTTTCCTACAGTAAACGATTAGGAAAAGAGTAAAACACGTCTTGTGTCTTGAACCCTACGAGGTTTCTGCCATTTAAGCCAAGAATAATCTCTCACTATACAGATATCACATTCCAATTGCAGGAGACAAAAATTTGGTATTGTTTACCTAGCCAACATAGTAAGATTCACAAGCATTACATGTACAATACAGTAGTGCAATTTGTAAATACAATTCCAGGGTACTATTCTACAACAGACAATAAGCGTAAGTTTAGCATTTTTACCTGAACTTTCCTCTGAACTTGAAGATTCATCTTTGCGAGCTTTCTTGGCACTTGGAGTCTCGAAGCTTAATCGTCGTTTGTTTGGAGATGTCCTGCGTGAACATAAACAATAGCAAATAGATTACATCCACTCCAAATAATTCTTTCAGCTACTGACGAAGCAGCCTAAAGATCACACCCTAATCCTCAATAGGAAAAGTGCAATATCCAATACAACTACTCAGTCTATTTTAGTACACAAATTTAAAAGGTATTCAACCAAACAGAACTCTTGGATTACTTACTTAATGAAATGTTCTACTAATTCCCCAACTGATGGTGAATCTGTAGGCAGCTTTACCGAAGGCTGGAAATTGAAGAAAAATTATAAAATGTAATAGAGTAAACTGCAAGTCTGTCATGTAACTATGCTCAGTTTTTTCCATCTGTCCACCCGCCTGTGGTGCTCGCGCATGCTAACACTCGTCCGGGGCTTTAAATAGTTACACTATGTGTAAGTTTTAGGTAAATAAAAGGATATCTGGGTGTACATTTGCAAATGAAAAGTGTTTTAATAATTTACTGTATGCAAGTTACACCGTTAATATTCAAAATAGGATATTGTTGTTATTGTTGAATGTAAGCTGCCTTTTTGGGGTGGCGAATGGAACAGCCAGACGCAGTGGTGGGAACATTGCTTCTCTCACTGTTCACTACGGCAACAATAATGTATTGATTTTATGTAGCTAAATTATTATTATTATTATTATGATTACATTCAACAATAATAACAATATCCTATTTCGAATATTAACGGTGTAATGTGTCGCACCACAACTTTTCTAGATTTCAAACAATATTCTCAGGGTTGAAATATTCAAGTGTTCTACCATACTTTCTACATTTTGAAAATTTATGCAAATTATAACTTTTTCAAAAGTTAGACACTTGGATACTATAAAAACTTGACTAGAAGTAATTGCAGTGTCGCACCTCAATTTCTCTAGATTTCAAACAATATTCTCAGGGTTGAAATATTCAAGTGTTCTACCATATTTTAGTTTTGAAAATTTATGCAAATTATAACTTTTTCAAAAGTTAGACACTTGGATACTATAAAAACCTGATACCTAAATACTAAAGAAAATGAGATGAAATAAATAAAAAAAGACAAATAAAGCACGTCACCTGACTAAACATAACACTGCAAACTGAAGGCTAAAAAACAAGTATCCCTTGTTTCATATGGGCTAAGCAATTGTGAATATAGTAAGTGTGTTGAATGTACTTTTTCGGGGCTATTTTAACATAATGTCTGTATTCAGGTGGGGAAGGGGGGCCAAAGGGTGGGCTTGTTTCTGTGCCTTCGCTGTTGGGCTAGACGAAGCCTAATGTGGGGCCATGTTTGTGGAAAGTAGCAATCTACAAATATAATATTCAGTACTGTATGTATTTCATGATCAACAATTATTTTACTCTTTTTATTTTTAAGTGGAAAACCCTGAACTTTCAGTTTTTCACTTTCCTCTTTCAAATAACCTACATACAATAACGAAGCCGCAGAGTTTTGTTTCACTGGAGGTTTTAAGCTTGATTTTACTCAAAATACCAGATATAAGATCATTACCATTTTCAAGGATATGTATAAAAACCAAAGCCTTTCAAAAAGGGATACCAGGTAGTAAGGTAGTATGCAGAGTAAGAAGACAGGAAGAGGCATTAGTAATTTCACCTCCTACCGACACCTTATGTAGAATAAAAGCTACTCTGCGTACTCTAAGCCATACAGAATGTAACTTTCCTGGCTAATTTCTGTAGTTTGCCGATCAACAATTTTTTCCACAGTTTTTTCTAAATACCCCATTGACATGAAGGGTGTCACCCAGCACCATTTCCCGTAGCTCTTAAGGTGACCGTCGTGTGCTGCTCCGACTGCCCCCAATTCAGGTTGCGGGTAATTCAAACTTGGCCAAATATACCCAGCTGACATGGGTCATGCCCTAGGCCTACCGATGTTTTTAAATACAACCAATCAGAACAAATCAAAACAGTATGCTGCATATTCCAACTCTCTGATCCAGATGCAACCCTTCTTTCCTGAGCCATCTTCTAAAGTGGAAGCATTTGACATGAATGTTTGTTTACTGTTACATTACATGACAAATTTGAAGCTGTAGAAATTCTGTGTTGTTCAGAAACTGTATGTGAAAAGTTTTTCATGAAAATTATGCTATATATAGAGAGCATTTTACCATCCCACATTCGAGCACTTTGCTGATCAAACCCCAAACACTTGAAGGAGGCTAAAGGAAATTATTTTGAGTATGGTAAGCAGTTCATTTATGGTTTTAGATAAATTAATACGATAGAATTCAAGGATCTGAACATACCACACCAAAGGGGTAGCCTATGCCAGTCCATGTGCTTGACATTGCTACCTGGGGGTCCTGGAGGGGCAAGGCCTATCCATGCCAGGTCAGGGCACATTAGTCTAAATAAGTTAGGATGGTAAGTTCTGGTTAGGTGAGGGCACGACACCCTACGAAAAGGTTATGTTAAGGTTGTTTTGGTTAGGTCATGGCCAGTAACTTGACCACATGTCTGAACTGAAATTTAGTCCCACCAAAGTTTCTGATATCCAGTGTTACTTGGGGGGTATTTTGAAGTCCCCCCCCCCCGGTCAGGGCCTGGCATGCTAAGTCAGGTAAGGAAGGTAAGGTGTAGTTTGGTCAGGACATGGTGGGTTACCTGGGAGTCGGGGGGATGGGGGGGGGGGCACCACCCTGCCAGGTCAGGGCGTGATGCCCTATGAGAGCTCAGGTAAGTAAGGTCTGGTTAGGTCAGGGCATGACAGTCATGCGACAAAAACTGAAGGTAAATCCATAATTAGCAACCAAAAAACTGTAGAAAAAGTTAAGTTAGAAGGAAATCGCCGCTGCGGAGCTACTACTTAGTTCTACCACGTTCTAGGAAAGGTTAGGCTTGTTTTCCCCTGCAGAAGCTGTTCCCGTTGTTTTATACTCATTGGCAGAACCAGAGTCCATCGTTCTCAACTGATCCCAAAAAACCTTCCAGCACGCATCAAGTGTGTAAGGAACCACTCATTATTTTATGAAAATTGAAAGACGGCAAACGGGTAGTGTGGACGAGCTTGCCAAGAATCTTTCAAAATGTGAATATGTTAAAAAAATCACCGTTACAAAATTAACGCCTATTCTAATGTTTCTTATGTAGGCTACAAGTAGCCTAGGCTAGCGTTTCTGTCCGCTCTAATGTAGGTAGGGAATAGCCTAACCATGGTTCTTATAGGCTACGAGTACCCTTGGCTAGCGGTTTCCGTAAGTGCATCAGGGCCTACTATGAGAGTGGCGGGACAACATTTTGTGTGCAGAGTACCGGGTCAGCCTCACGTATGTAGTTTAGCGGATCAGCCTTAAGTATGTAGCCTAGCGGGACAACCTTTGGTATGCAGACTAGCGGGCGAGAAACTAGCGAATTTTGTACATTGTGGGCGGCAGGGAACCCGACTCTTGCTTTCCCCCACCCAAAACCCCGGCTCCCAAGAGGGTCTCCCTTACCTTTTAGTAGTTTTCCAGTTGCTTTCTCTTTTGGCAACACCGACAAAAGCACAGTTTTTATTACCATTATGAGCAATTTTTTTCGCTGCATTTTCTACAGTGACTGGTTATTTTTCGTTAGACTCCAGCCACCTTCTACATTAAAATTTATATTTTTCTTGAATAAAAGACATAAAGACTACAAACTTCTTCTCTATGCATTATCTTCGCAAATGATTAATAACAGAGAAAAAAAATACTAAACTTACATAAGTTAAGTAGTTTTTTCTAAGTCCATTGTTTATGCTTTCACTATTAAGATGGGTAGCTCTTGTTACGTTTCGTATGTTTGTTTTCACTCCTGATAAATGCGCATTGTGACAATTTTCGCCTACATGCGCAATGACTCCACCCACTAAACAAGATTCTTCAATTAGAATACAGTAGCTGTAGTAAAAGCATTACTATTGGCACCTGCTTTTGCTGGACTTCAGTTGGTGTGTTTTACGACGACAACCCGTTTGCGCATGTTCCCCTCAGTTGTTCCTTATCTGTGCTGACCTACTGGAGTTGAATTTTGAATCGTCCAATCAGAATTCAGATATTTTTATACAGTACTTTTCTTTCGTGTTTCCAAGGATGTCGTTGGAAAAAGCCGGTTCAGACTGAAAACCAAGTTAGTGTAGCCATGGCTTCCAATTGTGACGGTTGTGCTGTAACTGAATATGAGGCTATTAGGTTTTTTAAGAAAATGACGAATCTGTACAATTTTTCATAGATCACGGCGTTCTTCCAAAGAAGGTGAAGTGTCCCAAGTGGGGCAAGGATTGTGTTCTACGTTCACCCTGGTGGTGTTGCTGAAACATCAGACTCCGAGTAGTAAGGTAAGAAACAAAATCTAGTCTAGAAGTGTCATTTTTTAATGCAATGCCTAATTGCTAATGTCCCAGACCCCTGTGGCGCGCAAGAGCTTAATATTACCGCTTGCCATATATACGTGCCTGCGACAATCTTTAAAAAATGCAAATAAAGCGCAAAGCGCCCGTGTTTGCCGCGCGCACTCGAGACTACCCATTCCTTTTGCATACATATAGAGTAAGGGGGCAAACTATACATTTGCACGAGATATCATCATCAGAGCACAACTAAACAACAAAAAAACTACCAGAAAATTTGGTTTTCCATGCAAAAACGGCTGGCTGGAGTCTTCCGAAAAATTACCCAGTGACTTTTTGGCGCCGAAAAGGGGGCTCCCGCGGTCATTCACAGGCTCCCAGCAAACTTTGTTCCCACATTCACATAGGATATGATAATCTGCAACATTATACATCATGTTTTGCAACGACCAAGACAGACCTTGAACATCAAACTGACCAGAATAACATCAAAATAAAGAGTAGGCCTCCCAGAAAACCCTCAAGCTAAGCCTACACTATTTCACCATGTTGGGGACCCACGCAGAGGCCTAATTAGGCCTGTACACCATTTAGCCTGGATCAAGTGCATTCACGTACTTCAATTTCTGTATTCCCACACCCACCTCGGTTTCCCACTGTGGTCGCCCTTTTGCCTTACAGCACGTGCCAAGGGAGTGTGCAGCATTCATTTACGACGTAAATGAATGTTAAATTCCGTCATAAACATGCCAAAACCCTAAGGGAAATCAACATTTCACATTTGTAGTCGATAATAGTCTGGAAATACTTGTTTAAAATATACCCTGTTACCTACGCATGTATGTAACCACATGCGTATAAACTACATACCAACAGCAAGTTAGCCTAAGGTACCGTAGGCCCCAAATTTACTTCTAACATTAAATAAGGCTCCACGGTAAATTTAAGGCCTCCTTACTACATTTTCAAGAGGAAATATGAACAAATAACTACAAACAACGAGTCTGACAAAACAACACGTAGAACTGGCATTTATATTCCCCCCACGTGTACGAGCCGATTTAACCCCCCAAACCCCGCAATAACCTCCATTAAACCCTCAAGCCTACCCAATTTCTTTTTATAGGAAATTACAAATAAACAACCTAAAATAACGCGTCAAGAACAACATTCATACAGAACTGGCATTTACATCCATCACCCCACGTGTAGGAGCACAAGAGGTCTTATACCCCCTAAGCAGTCGACGCGCAAAAGACACTTATTTAACCCCTCCGTTTAAAACACCTCCCTATTTAACCACTTCCAACCAAATCTACACTCACCTGGCCTAATTTCTTCGTGACTGTCTTCGCCAAACTGGCATCCGTCTGGCTTAAATACGAAAACACAAGCGCCTTAGTAATTTCGGCGGTATCGGCCATGTTTGCTGCGATTTTAAGGGACCAAACAAGCGACGGCCACTGTTGCCACAACTCAATGACGGCAGACCCTTGGGGTCGCTAGGGAGCAACGTGGTCATGATTCCGCGGAAGAAGAAGAATGGCTGTGGAATTTGAGGTCTCTAGAAGATTGGTTATAGGATTTGAGGTCTCCAGAAGAATGGTTATCGAATTTGAAGTCTCTAGAGGAATTGTCATAGAATTTGATGTAGAATTTGAGGTCTCTAGAAGAATGGTCATAGAATTTGAAGTCTCTAGAGGAATTGTCATAGAATTTGATGTAGAATTTGAGGTTTCTAGAAGAATGGTTATAGAATTTGAAGTTTCTAGAGGAATTGTCATAGAATTTGAAGTAGAATTTGAGGTCTCTAGAATAATGGTTATAGAATTTGAGGTCTCTAGAAGAATGGTCATAGAATTTGAAGTCTCTAGAAGAATGGTTATAGAATTTGAGGTCTCTAGAAGAATAATGAAGGAATTTATGGTCTCTAGAAGAATAATGATGGAATTTGAGGTCTCTAGAAGAATGATTATAGTATTTGAGGTCCATAGATAGAATTCTAGACCTCTAAAAGAATAATGATAAAATTTTAGATGTCTAAGGAATAATTATAGAATCTGAGGCCTCTAAAAGAATAATCATAGAATCTGACGTCTCTAGAAAAATAATGGTAGAATTTAAGGTCTCTAGAAGAATAATGATAGAATTTGAGGTCTCTAGAGGAAAAATTATAGAATCTGAGGTCTCTAGAAGAATAATTGTAGAATTTCAGGTCTCTATAAGAACAATGATAGAATTTGAGGTCTCTAGAGGAATAATTATAGAATCTGAGGTTTCTAGAAGAATAATTATAGAATCTGAGGTCTCTAGAAGAGTAATGATAGACCATGAGGTCTCTAAAAGAATAATGGTAGAGTCTGAGGTCTCTAGAAGATAATTATAGAACTTGAGGTCTCTACGATGGCCACAGATTTTTTCCTTAGTGCTTTTTTATTAGTAAAAGAAACTAGGACCAAAAGGAAGTGTTTAAACCTGAGCTTCATGAAAAGAAATAAGTGAAATATAAGGCTGAAAAGAATTTAAGTTTGAGAAATATACAACAGGTTGTAAGACATATAATGTATGGACCCCAAGTTATAACACCAGGGTCACGTTAGTGGAACAAGGATCGAAGGAGCTGGAGGAAAAGGGTCTGGAATCCCAGAAGGACCGTCTGAAAGCATCAGTTCTATGCGATTATCTTACTGGGACGAATTCCAGAATCTGGGATATGACCAGTGGCTAGAAGGATAGACTACAAGGAAATTACTTTCTTCCATAACATAATGCATTTTCAGAGGGAAAGATACAGTACTTGACGATCATGGAAGATGTTCTTAAGGAATAAAACTGTGAAAATGGAGAAGAAGAATGAAGTAAATAAAAAGATGAAAGAACCTTGAGAAGGAACGAGGATATAAAAGGAGAAAATACATTTATGGCTTGTGTGAACTGTACAGAATTAAAGAGGACAGTGCAATGAATTGGGTATTTAGCTTACAAGAACGAAAGGAAAACAAGCAAAGAACCGCATAGTACCAAAAGCTTGTAAAATATAGAAAACGCCGATTGTCAACACTACAGATGAATATTTTCCGTAACTGAATCCTAACAGGAGAATGACCAGTCTTCAAGGGCTTTAATTATACCAACAGTTGATGGAGCCACCAGGTCCCTGGCTTGTTTTCCTTTCTTCGTGTAAATGAAATGCCCTGCACTGTCCTCCCTAGTTCTGTACGGGTCACACACGTCATTAATGTATTTCCTTCCTTTACATTTTACATCTTCCTTCGCACTGTTTTTTCGTCTTTTTATTTATTTTACTCTTCATTTTCAGGGATATATATATATATATATATATATATATATATATATATATATATATATATATATATATATATATATATATATATATATATAATGAGCTAAATCTATCGACAATTATTCTTTTTCCGTGAAAATTGTGTTTATTACCTCAAAGCCCGTGACTAATAACACACTAATGCTGTCGTGTGAAACGTGCGAAGTCCTCTACGGTTTTGGCAACACTGCCGGCTTCCAGACAAATGAATAAAAGAGATAATAGGGAGGAATCGTGAGGGTAAACGTTGTACAATTCTGTTTACACACGTGCTATGCTTAATGGCAAAGGCGTATGAGGATTAGAATTAGCTATTTTGTTTGATTTTACATATTTTTTTAAGTCTTACATCATGTTGATGATTCCCATGAGTGTCCGTCGTAATTAAGGGTGTTCGTGAATGAGGAAAATGTACAATACGACGTAATTTGAAACGATTAAATAAAATATGAGTAAAATTTAGTGTAAAGTCTATTTTACATCATCGCTTTGCACTTCTTCCCTTTTTTCCCCTTTTAGGAATTCTGCCTTGTTTACTGGTATAAAATCATTCCTTAATATAATAATAATAATAATAATAATAATAATAATAATAATAATAATAATAATAATAATAATAATAATAATAATAATAATAATAATAATATATGAGAATAAATAATGTTCAATGTGCTGTTAATGAGCCCTATGTGCAGATGTACGAAGTCCTTAATGTTTACACTTTTTGCATCATCCACGATTCGCAGTTATAAAGTATGAACGCAACTATATACATTATATTCCTCCCCCCTTCTCTCTCTCTCTCTCTCTCTCTCTCTCTCTCTCTCTCTCTCTCTCTCTCTCTCTCTCTCTCTCTCTCTCTCTCTCTCTCTCTCTCTCTCCCTCACTGTAATGCATCACAGAGAATAAAATATGAAATAACGGAACAGACTACACAAAAATTTGAGAATTTGCTGAGAATATATATTATATGAATCGGGGGATTATGACATGACAAGGGACCAATCAAGACACTGACATTAGAGGTGGTTAGGAGAGCCCTTACAGAACTGTAATTCTAAAGTTCTCAAATACTACTACTACTACTACTACTACTACTACTACTACTACTACTACTACTACTACTACTACTACTACTACATTTTTGACATTGTACCTGGCTCTCACGTAATTGTTACATACGGAAATACATCCATTTCACTTTTGTATAGTACTATTGTATTGCCCCAATGCTCTTATCTCACTCTTCTGATCCCGTTTCTCGCTTTAACTATATCATACTTTCATGCGGTTTAGTGAGGTCAGGTCACTAAGCATTGATTTTTCGAAGAGCCGTTATTCCCGACGGTTCTCGTCTTTTTCCATTTTTCATGCCATCAGGACTAGCGCAACCTCTTCAGTTACTTTGCATTACCAATATGAGTGAGACAATGTGATTTTCAAAAGTAGCTGTCTGTTCTTAAAGATCCTTCCGAAATCTCCAGTTTTAAAGGTGCCGTACCTTTAAATCTTTTAAAGTACATGTTGCCATTCTTGAAAATCCCTCCATAAACTTAAAAACTGCAATGACGTCAGAGAAAACAGGACTTAACTAGGAATAAGTATAACTCGGAGGCTATAACCTTCTCTTACCAAGTTTAGAGGATCGATAGTGTAAGCCAGTTTGAAGTTAAAAAGCTTTACTTCAAAACTACTGTACTTGTTCTGCCTGCAGTGGTTACCTCATTTCCAGAATATTTACAACTTATTTTGCTCAGCACAGCCAATTATCAAGTATTGTATGAGGCCATTCTTTTCTTACCAATGCCGAGCGTAAATAAAATTTTAAGCTTGACTGATGACTGATTTGTGATCATGTATAACATTCTTGTTAAATTTATCTTTAAACAAAAGGTAGTCATTCTGGATCAAAGTACAGTACTTGATGTTTGAAGAATAAGGGACATAATGTCATCCCAAAAAGGCTTGTTTTGTATTTTTGAACTTAGGAGTCCTATTTCAAAGGCCTAATCTGAGGAATCTCATACCAGTAATTTAATAGAAGGTTAATGAAAACAAAATAGTTTCTTTCGGTTTACTTAGATGTTGGTTATCATACACATTCAAGATAATGTGGTGGTTCAAATGATTTGATCTCCTGCAGTGTAGCACATAATAGGTTATTAATGAATGCAATATACATGGTATATATATATATTATATATTTCAATCAAATACATTAGGTATTACTGGTGCCCAAATATTTCCAAAAACTGTAAAAGGTGACAGTGCCTCTTAACAACGTGCGTCTTCAGGATAAAACTTCAAACAATTGCATCTCCTATTCCGAATTCGAGTCCTTTAGACTAGGGCGCAATGTCACTCAACCTTCACGGGCGCAATGTCAACTCTTCCCTCCTCTTTGGCTTTGATGTATGCGGCATAAGCAGCCTTCTCCTTCTTTTCCTTCTTTTTATTGCGGACTTCGTAATCTAATCTGTGAAGGAAATAGAGCGTGTTAGTAACTTGCACTAAGTCTACTTGAAGTGGAATAAAATCAGTGCCTCAGTTAAAACCTGCAGTGCATTGGATTACGGTTGTTTCATATGCAATTCCGCACAAATCTATCTTCGGATTCGGCGACAATATTCAAGTGTTTTGTACAGTGAGAGTCAAGATGGATAACCGTTTTAAATGTACCTGTACTGGTTCATAAACTGTTCAGGTTAAAATTAACAGCACAGATCAGTTATTGATTTTGCGTGTTATTTATGTAGAGGAGCAGATGAAAGCATGCCATGGTTGATGGGTAGAGTATCTACAAGAAAGACAAGTTTTTCTCAAACGAACTACCGAAAACACACCAGAGATGTCAAAGATCAGTTTCTGAAACACAAAAATGACTATTTCATAAACATCTCCATTGCCATACTTGTAGGGATGAGACAGACAAAAGCAGAACTGATAAACAGACACAGTCATGGTTTACAAAAGGAATTAGTATCTATAATTCTCAAACTCATTTCTTATTTTAAATTTGCCAGCCAGTTCATCAACTACTGTACATGTACAGCTTTTCAGAAGAGAAGAGGGTTGCCATGTCTCCTAGGGTAATCAGAGTGCAGCAATGTATAGTAAAATTAGCCGTTAGTACATGCCAATTTTTTCAAAAGAAATGTGAAGTACTGTTAAACAAAAGAGACAGTAGACAGTGCTGTTTTAAACAGAAACTCAAATGCTGCAAAAATATACATATCCAGTTCTAAAACACTCATAATAGTATATATTCCAGCCAAAGTAATAACTTGATATCACCTCCAATGGTAAAGACAAGGAGTTTTCTAAACAAATCTCAAATTGCCGTAAGTCAAACAACAAATGAAATAAAACTGGTCCATCAAGAGGTTTCATAAATAAGATCTGATAGTCTATGAGCATAACAGGGATACCCAAAATACCTAAAGAAAACAACAGGATTACCAAGAATATGCACTGGTATAATTCACATGAAAAAGAACAATAAAAAGACACTTGCACTATGTACTTTTTGTGGCAGGAACTTACGTCACTATCAGAAGAGCAACTAAAATTAGTTGTTGTATATAAGGACACATCAAATCTAGGATGAAAGACCAACCCATAACTTTCTGAAAAGATGATTGAACAACCAACGATATCCTATGACCTAAAATCTCTCATCCAATTACCTCCATACTCTCAGTGCTAAGAGAGCACAGAAGCTTTATTTGAAGGTGGCTAAAACAAGTAGGAAACACCTATTAAGACAATGTATTGCAATATGAGGACACTGGCACTTGGCTCTACAACACCACTACTGTTCCTTTATGCACTCGAGTCTGAGTCAAGTGCACAAGTGAACTGCAGCACTTATATGTCTCTTTTATTTCACCAAACTATGCTGTTACAATCTTCAACTGCTTCAGCAAACAGTATTGTGAATCATTTTTTTCTGCTACCATTCTATCAGTACAGTACTTAATTTGACTTTTGATCTTACCTTCCTAGTGATTTGGCATTTTATCAATACAGCAGTTAATATTTTTTAAGAAAAGAGGAATAAGGCAGAGTACTATAGTATGTAAATTTTCTGCCAACTGGTTAAACACTTACCTGTGTTCAATAATTCTTTCCACTATCCTCTGTGTTGTCATTTCATTTCCAGAATTAAGTATCTTGAATTTATTTCTGTTCTTTGGTTCAGCATAAGGATCACTTCCATCAACATCTGGCATGAGTTCGGTCATTCCGTGGCACACCAAATCCACTTTCAACTGGTCCATGAGGTCCGAAGTAACAGAGTATGGAGCACCAATCACAACCTCGCTAACATACTGTAAAGGACGTTACAGGTATGTAAAAAGGATAATAACTACAGTGCTGTAAACAAAGGTCTAATAAAAGCTATAAACAAAATGTATAAATTCTCTAATGTCAATAAATGCCTAAAATAAAAAAAATAACATATCAATATGACCACAAACCTGAAAAACTTTTCTCAATTTTTCCTCCTTGTGCAGCTCACCAAAGATCTGTGGCATGTTACAATCCAATTTTTTGTTTGCAGTGAAGAATACTCGGCTATTTACTCAGAATGCCATGAAGGTAATCTGGATGTAAGACTTTTGTGCATTACAGGTACCATACTGTACCTGTGAGCCTATGTGCACATGTTGTTACACAACTGGCAATTTTTCCTTATCTCATGCTACATCTCATAACACTGATTTCCACCTTAGTGGTTTAAGATTTTGTAAATAAATCTGACCATACAAAGTAACACTCTCTGTCTAAGTTTACCTTTATAGGGACTGAATCTTTTATTAGATTTTACATAGTTTTTCTGTTATTACTACAAGGTGTCCATTTAATGTGGTTACTCAGTGATAATGTACAGTTATAAATATTAATTCATACAAATCATTATTTTTGTAGTCAGGCGCTCTACTATATTATCATGGTTGTGTCACTGTAATCAATACCTACTATAGTACTAAACTCCTTTCTCATGCCCTTTAAAGACTTTCCCATGCCTTTTATACTTTATATCTGAATCTCACATCTTAATTCTTAGACATTACTGCATACATCTATATCAAAGTTTATTAAACAGTTTCGTAAACACTGATTATTTACTTAAATGAATTACCTATACAATTTCAGGGCTAACCCACTTGACCAAATGTGGCTATTTATTTTCATTTCAATAGAAATTTTGCCACTGGGTCAAAAGGTTGACTGACTATGGGCCATTAATAAAGCCCAAAAGCAACATACATACTCTATAATATGTTTCAGAGTCTTAAACTCTTACTAATGCTGAATGAATACAAAGGAAATACATACCTTGCAAGCTAATACTGAGAGAACACGCTCATGTAAGTTCATGATAGGATAGTTTGCACCTTTATAACGGTTGACGACTGGGTCTGTGTGTAGCCCAACTATCAAGAAATCGCCCTCCTGGCGAGCTTTTTCTAGGAAGTCAAGGTGGCCCACGTGGAATAAGTCAAAGGCACCCGCTACATAAACAATCTTATCACCTGTCTGCAATGAGACAAAAAAAAAAGCAAATGATGTTATGCAGAAAGGACAAAAGTTAAGTATACTTTAGTTTAACCCGACCACTGAGCTGATTAACAGCTCTCCTAAGGCTGGCTCGAAGGATTAGACTTATTTTATGTGGCTAAGAACCTCTTGGTTACCTAGCAACGGGACCTACAGCTTATTGTGGAATCCGAACCACATTATACCGGGAAATGAATTTCTACCACCAGAAATAAATTCCTCTAATTCTTCATTCACAGCAAAGTACAGATTACTGGTTGCTAATCACCTCGTAAAAGATTCTTGTACAACTTTTTACATTTCTTCTTCTTATTATTATTATTATTATTATTATTATTATTATTATTATTATTATTATTATATTCAGAAGATGAACCTTATTCATATGGAACAAGCCCACTTGAAATTCAAGCTTCCAAAGAATGTGTTCATTTGAAAGAAGTAATCAAATGTAACAGGATATATAGAAAGAGGATATAAGTTATTAGAAAAGAAAAAATAATTTAACAAATAAATAATATAAACAAATAAAAATAACAAATACAAGGAGAATTTCGTAAGATGAATACTGTAAGTTTATCAGTGGCCGACAAGTCACATCTACTATCATAAACAACTTTCTACATAGCAATCATGAAACACGGAATTTAACTTACTTTTGGTGTAAGGCCTGAAGAAAACTGCATAATTTTTTGTGTCGTTGGGAGGAACTGTGTAACCCCAGTCCACGGTGATTGAGCACTTGCGTCTGTACCTAGACTATCAGAGTGACTGCGCTCTACTCGATATTCTGCTTCTCCCACCTACAGATTACAGCACATTACAACAAGAATGCAGTTACTACAGTATACAGTTGCTCATGTGTATATAAAAGCTACGTGGTTATTTCAATTCTGATAACAATATCATACACTATTTCTCTTCTAGAGTTGGAGGCAAAGAAAAAATCTTAAAATTCTTTAATCTTAGTTATTCAATAATCAGTATAATCAAATTCTTAGGTAATTTTTCTTCTAGCAGAGTGAAACGTGTCTCCAAAAAGATAACATTGCTAAGGGATGACCAAATTATCATACAAAAATGCAGAACCAACCTGTTGGTGTTGTCGAGTCATTAGAAGCATTCTCCCGACTAAGTCAGTTGTGCTGACACCTTCTGTTCTCTTACATTCTCTGTGAATAAAATGGAAGAAGAATATATTACATATTTTCAGTTAACACTGAACTAACAAATGCTAATTGCTACATCATTAAAATGACTAACCTTCTATTATAAACTATACATTATTTATTAGAAATGAAAACTTATGCTTTAACTCTAATAAAAAAATTTGGACACCTTCTATGTTATACTGTACTGTACTGTATTACACATAATGTTTACATAAATCAAACTACTGCAATTAAACAGTAAAAAATCCATGTATTCTTTTCCAATGCTGCATGCAATTTTTTGAAAACCAAGCCAGCTGGTTACATAATTTATTTCAGTTAAAATAGTCTCAAACTGCTTAAATAACCATGTACAAAAACTGTAACATCACTAATGAATGAGCATATGCAGTGAACAAAATTCAACTGATGGATGAAATTTCAAGGTCTGGTAAATGATGTTTAATAATGTAGACAATCATGTCATTCAGGATTGAAGACACTACAACAGCAAGTGCTTATACTCTAACAAAGCACATGAAGATGTATAACATATTATAATCAAGTTTATAAATGTGACTCAGTGGTTTCTATACAGTGTCTTACAGTTATTAATACCGTGTAAGTCATATAAATCTTCTTACTGCAAAAACAGATGTGTAAGCTATATCCAGTGCTTGTTTGATTACAGAAATAAACTGAATAACTAACTGTCCCTATTTCCATTACATTCTAATCTCGAGGAAGAAGGTGGAACTTCTCGAGATTGCTGTACAAAACACACTGTTGGAAATATTTGTCGAGACTGAACATTCTTTTCGTATGAAAATTAAAAATTCACTTGTAAGGGCAAGATGAAAGGATCAAGAAATGTATGCTGTAAGGCCAAGCAGTGAGGCACTTTCAGCCATTCAGATCTTAAAAGACAGTAAAAAGAAGAAAATGGGGTTGTTGGGCGGCAAGATAAAGCGATCTGGAAAATCAATGAAATGATGCACAAAGATCTAAAGATGAAACTCGGAGGCAACCCTCACAACTGCACTAATAAGTAATAGTTAGAGAGGTTGGACAATGAGTTGGATGAAAGGAAGTGGGGATAGGGGCAACATAAAAAGATACATCAGGAACTTACTTGTATCTTTGGGCTTTTTTTACTATATGGTAGGTATCAACTCCATCAGCTGTCATTGTGATGTCATCTGAAAATAAACAAGAGATTGACAGGAGCATACTTCATTAGTCTCTCTACATTGCCTTAAACTGCAATGGTCTGGCCTTTTACTTTTCTTCTGTTCGCTTAGCAGCTCTCCTTTCACACTTGGATGTTTGTGCACTTTATGAGTTTTTCACTTAGTTATCAAGTCTAATTTGTGACTGAATCCTTCACGCCCAATCGAGTGAGAGGTCTCATTAAAGCACTTAATTAAGTTAAATGTTAAAGGTGTTACTTTAACGACATTATCTGTCTCAGAGATTTTACTTGCATGGACTATTCTAATACTTGATGTCTTTTCAGGAATATTACCGAGTGTATTGTTTCAAAATAAACTGTACAGTATAGCAAATATGCCCTGTTAATAAAATTAAATAAGTGTAAAAATCACAAACCAAATATCACTTCTACTCACCTCCATGTACGCAAAAGTCGCAGTTGTATTTATCTAAGGTTTCTATTGTCGTAACGTAAGGAGCACCTTCAATGACCTCATCAACCCATTTTATTGCTCGGACCATCTTGTATCTGCAAAAAAAAAAGAATATAAAAAGTTTTTTATAAAAAATTCTACCCTAATCCACTGGCATAGGATTATAAATTTTACCACAGAATTATACAATTCCAGGTTTCCAAATTGTGAGCTTTAATAACAGCCATCACTTCAGTAGCATATAACCAAAGAGAGGATGTATACAATACAGTATGCAGTATAGCACAAGCTCAACTCGATAAAGGTACTCCCATGTTAATAATATATACTGCAGTACACCAGGATGAAACTGAGACGTTACAAGTACAGTCGATAATCTTTTTATCTTTTTATTCTCTATGCTGTCTAATGACTGCGAGCAAGCTAGGAACTAACTTGTGTAGTTAAGAAGCATCATTCATAAAAGCTTACACTGTTGAACAAAAACAATACTTATATTATCCAGTGTGATTAGTAGCCTTCATGGGCTGTTACATATTACTTTCAAAAGTTATTGGGTTTTGAAGACTGTAATTTATGGGAAGGTATGCTGCATTAAAACCTATGATGACTTGGGCATACAGTACTAGAGAAAGCATCTACTACATACCAGTACATAAAAGATGGATACAATCTTCTTTTGTCCCATTAATGGTTAGTAAGTAACTTCTCCCTTTTACATATACTCTAAACTTCATAGAATACAATATGACACTTTCACACTCCCTGACTTTATGACAAACATAAAAACAATCTTCATCCATTCTACTGACACCCTGGCAAACTGTCAACAACTTAATCTCTGTAAATATAAACTAGGACAGAATCAAAGCCCGTTCACAAGAACTTTCTTGCCGTACTTTCTACTTGCCTTTCTTCTTGTGTAAATACAGGTGGGCCTTTGTGCTTGGCAATTTCTTCATCTGTGTGTACGCCAACAATCAAGTAATCTCCCATGGCCTTAGCCTGACGCAAGGAATTGGCATGACCAAAGTGAACCATATCATAACTGAAAAGAAAGTGAACTCAGTGAGTATATTCAATATCTGTAAGACATACACAAATAGCATCGGGTAAACATTCAGGTGGGTGGAACTTTGCAGAATGATTCTGAAGCTTCAACTATGTTAGGTGTAACTTTTGACTCACATCTGACTTTTGAGAAACGTCTCATAAAAGTTAGGCATTGTTCGTAAGGCCCCGTATATTTATAATAGTGATAAAATCAATGCGACCTGTTTTAGGTCGTTTGTGCTTCCTTTACTAGAATACTGTTCTTCGGTGTGGATGCCCACTTCTGCCAGGTGCTTTCCACTCTCTTCTGTATGATCAATCCACTTTCCAGCTGAACATCTATCTGGGCTAGGTCTTCATCCATGGCTTCTCCGACAATTAACTGAGTAAATATGACACCCACAGTAAGAAATTCTAAGTACAGTACAGTACAGTGTTCCAAATATCAAGCAAAATCATGAATTTTCTACACTGTACAAAAGGGGGACCAGGCTCAGTGGTCTAGCACCGATCTGGTACCCATGAGGGCTGCAAGCTCAGTTGCCCAAACCGTCAGGAGTCAACGGCAGGGGAGAAGGAGTCAGTTGCCTTACTCTGGTCAACCCTGGGGTGTAGCCTATCTCTTGATAGATAACAAGATCTTCAAGAGATGAACAATAGAGGAACAAACATGGAACTACAAAAATTCTGTTCATCACAGCTTTGGAGAGACTAATGAAAGTTCCCCATCGCAAAGCTGAAATGATGCAAGAAAGATGGGGTATCAGTCTGCAATGCTTTCCCTCCTACCATCCTACATACTGTGTGCCTACTGTAGAGCCTTTCTTGCTTTTCATGTTCCCTTCAGTTCACTCCTCACTAGGCCTCCAGACTCTCAGCTTCCAAGATATTTATTTGACAATCCTTCCAAGTATTTGTTCAAAGTTTTTCGTTTCAGTGCTTACATCATGACAAAATGCATAATCTTCAAGTAAATCAAGGCTGTACGCCAATTAACATTATTACTGCCACTGAATGGCAACCGATTTGCAAAAGCTTACAAAGAATGCCAATACAGTATTTAAAAAAAATACTTAAATCAAACAACAAAGAAATAAACGTAAATGCAGCAACAAGTCACAAAAAACTAACAGCATTCAGGAATCTACGAAGCACGTGTTGCTTCGACCTCTAAACCAAAGGCTTCTACTCTCTTGTGGGATTTGTGTGCCATAGGGATACTGCACTAGGGTCAGACGTTTCCCCTACAGTTCATCCTGAAACAGCGGCTATTTACTGGTTCACCTTTCTGAGCACTGATTCTTGTATCAAAAAACCCTGGAATATAGTTTTTTTTTTTTTCAGTACATTTTCTAATACTGTACAGTACAGTATTTCCTCTGCTACTGCTACGATTTTTGTTCCTTTTCTTTGCCTTACATCCCTAGAAGCCATAAAACTCCAGATGGTCTTGAAAGATTCTCTTTGCTGGAAGGAATATTTTTTCAATGTTTTTCTCCTCTGGCCTATTTATCCTAAGTGTTTACTCTTCTTTAATGACAAGTACTCTATACTGAACTTAAAATATCTTATGAATGCATTACGGGAAATATGTGTTTATTTCTCTGATTGCATCTTGAGGTGATGCTAAGCATGTCTGAACCGAAGTTTTGCTTGAAATAGTGTCATTTAATGAACATGAGTACATCTTTTAACTTTAAATGCTTATCCTTAACTGCTATTCCAAATCGATGGCCTGTTTGGCTATAAGATTCCTCACAAGACAAGTATAAAGATATGTATCTTTTAATAACTGAAAAGGGACCTCTTTACTGATACTTCCTATAGCCCAGTCATTTGCTATCAGTATGCAAAGAAAAAGTAAAGTACAGTAAAAGTAATACGTTCAGTTACATAACACAAGCTTTGACTCATAACCAAAAACTGACTCTTCAAAGAGCAACAATCTTTTTTATCAGATAAGACACATCACACTGATAAAAAGTCACATCACACTAGAGTCTAGAATACAAAGCTCCCAAAGGAATTTTAATAACATCATGAAACTTCACTGAAAGCGAATAACATTCGTCAACTATAATAGAGCTTTGGGGTGACATGATGAGTTTCTTTCCACATATGGAAAATACTGAATGATCAAATTCTGACAAAAATCACCACTTTTGACTTCCTTTTATGTTATGTGACCGTTGCATTTTAATACATTTTTATTTATTTATTGATTTATTGTTTCTTTTTTAATAAGCAAGATCTCTTCTTTCTGTATTTCTCTTTACTTCTTCCTAATGAGCACCATATTCTTTGAAAGCTTGAATTTCAAACCAATGGTCCCTGTGGACTTGTTCCATATGAATAGGGTTCATCTTCTGAATATTAATAATAATAATCCACCCTTGTCTTCTGGTAAAAAGTTACACCACACTATAACAGGCCAGTTCTAATTTGCAAAAGAACAGTACAATGCTTCAGAAGACTGTGTTCAGGGCAATAGCAGTCAAATAAACAGAGAGGAGATATACCAAAAACTTTTCTTCCATTCATCACAAAGTTCTACGGCTGGGTAACTCATTCTGAATAATCTATAATTATGACAACACAAAATCTCTCAAGCATGCCTGCTAAATTGTGAGGGATTCTTAACCACATTGGAACTACTGTAAACTGCTGTGTTTCAGTGTAAGTTTTACATCCACAACCTCGACTGTACACTGTACTATAAAACACAGTGTAAAGTACAGTACTGTTGTTCTTGACTGTACACTGTACTACACAGTAATGTGTAAAGTACAGTACTGTTGTTCTTGACTGTAAACTGTACTACTCAGTACTGTGTAAAGTACAGTACTGTACTGTTGTTCTTGACTGTAAACTGTATTACTCAGTACTGTGTAAAGTACAGTACTGTTGTTCTTGACTTGTAACTTACCGTGACAGCCTGCAGTATACACAGAAACTTTTGGTGAAAAATTCTATACTGTAATTAATTCATACAGTGTCAGTAGCATGAAAATGTATGGAATGCAGCATATCCTTGAAAAGCAAATAAACAAACACTGAGGGTCTTCAATTTTCCTCTTTTCTCCCCTAAACGTGAAGAAACCCCACAAGTGAAACTAACATATGCCAGTTTACAGCCCATTCTCATGAAGTGACATCTATGGAATCTATGAAGTAACACTGACACAGTTTGCTAGAAAGAATGAATAACACAATTCTACAATGGGAAAAAGTTAAATCTTATCAATTTTCGGATGCCTTTTTTTTTTTATTGATTTCTGCTTAGGAGAACCTACCTGATGCTCTGAGAACGGACAATGTGCCATAAAGGTAGAATTATCACATTTTCACGAGTATCAGAGTGGCTTCTTCTGACTACAGCAAAGAGAGAGTGAGCGAGTGTGATTAAAAGGAAATATCCTTTCAAAATAATATGTAAACTTAAAATTTCAACCTGTGGGGTATCATATTATAACCTTTTAGGAGATATTTTGAAAGGTATTTTAAAAGATAAATTAACCAAGTTGCTTGTGGATATCTATTATTGTGGACTTTAATTTGGTATTTAACAGCAAATTTCCTCAAATAAATAAACACTATAAAACTATTGTTGATTTCAAGGCCAACTGGAGTACTATAATGATATATAGCAATAGACCCGAATAATGATATTCTGGCCCCTTACAGACAATCAGTGAACTCCCACTATGTAGCAAAGTTTTTCCAATAAATTATGACTTCTACTGTTAACATTCTCTATAAGCAGTGATACTTGGCTGTCCTCCATATAATTTGATGAATACACTGACCATCACCCAAAAGAGACTTGCTACAGCTAGTCACATAAGACTGGGTACAACTGATCTAACAATGGGTCAAACAGTTCAACCAATTACCAGAGAGCTTTCTGAGTATGGATTTGTCCTATCTTTCACGGGCATATATGTACTGTACTTTTCTAGATAAGGAAATCCTGTGAATAAATCATTCTCCAATTGTATAGTACTTGAAACCAATTATGTATAGTAATCAATGCTGTATTTTTCAATTATACAAATCCAAGTCTCTAGTCTAATACTGGTTTTGTACTTTCTCTTTCCTTAGTCTTCAACTGAAAATACTTAAGGACAGAGTCAATAGACTACAAACCCAAGGGGGGTTCCATAGGGAAATCAACCTGCTGAGAGGGACAAGTTACAGGAAATGGTGATAAATAAATACACACAAGGATATACAAAACAAAACTACTATATAACTTGAGAAAGTTTCAGTATAAGTTTAAAAAAAAGTGCACAGTACACTAATGTACATATTCTTAAGACTAGGAAGTAGCCAATCTACTGATGATATTGACATCCATTGGTTTCTGGAATTCACATTACAGTACCTTCAACAGGTATATGTGCATGACTTATATAAGCAAGTGTAAAGGCAAGATCTATATCTGAATTAAACTGGAGTACAATACTCAACTGTGTTGGTGCGTGTATGTCAGACTAATACCAGTTTTTAAATATTTGTGTGCACCTTGTCAATAAGACAAATATCTTTTCATATTTTTTCGGTTTGATGCGTACAGCCTATATGTCTGGAATAGTTGAATAATAAAGAGAACAAATGGGACTTGAAATACTGCATTGATGCCTATCTGCTCTCCCTGAGAGAGAGAGAGAGAGAGAGAGAGAGAGAGAGAGAGAGAGAGAGAGAGAGAGAGAGAGAGAATCTGAATTTACATTGAGGAGTTGGGCAATCTGCTTTTAAATATCATCCCATCATCAGGTGACAGTATTGGTTGCTATCAAAAAATGGTACCATACCTTCATTATGGTAAGACAATTAATACATCAATATATAAAGTATATAAAATACTGTGCTTAGGATAGGATACTGGTACCTAACCTAACCACAGGTCTAATACAGAGGTCAAACTAAAGTCAATTGTTTGGCCTACTGAAGCCTATATAATTTTAACCTACTGGTTAAGAACATGATACAGGGCAACGGGTCCTTTGTCAAAGAATTTGGCTCCTCATTAGGGGGAAATAGGCCTAAAAACGTAGGCCATATAATGAGTTAGGTCTTTTATATGTGTTTTAAGCAATTATAATTAACGAAGGCAGTTTCATGACGTTGCTTATGCACAGACCCATGGTTACCGCGTAAACACAAAACACGACGAAGTACGATCGCGAAATGACTCGAGGGAGGAAAACAACAGGATTAACAAAGACACCATGAAATAAAAGCCTCCTCCCAACCGTTGCCAAAATAGTAGGCCTCCTGCCAAGAAGCGGACAGGTGTTTGAAAGGGCGGATGGTGACCTTCCATCTTTGTAAGTGACCGCATCACGTACTTTACGATAACAACTTTAAGTTCATCTGTATTTAGATCGGCAGGGGGTGAAGTATCAGATCAATAGTGGGGCGGATTCGGCCCATTCGTGACGATAATAATGTAGACCGGGGTAAGATACACAAAAGTTGACTGCAGGAGGCCCGCCCATTGATCTCACGTACTGGCTGCATTATTCACAAGTATCACTCGAGACTTTGGCTTCCTTCCAGTGCGGCGGTTGCTCAAGATTCATGTAAAAAAATCATTACATCATACTTCTGGTAAAATCATTTATTATTCTGATCCCTACAGACACTTCCTAAGGATCGCGTAGGGCAAGAACACGTCAAACCAAACCGAAGCCAGGGCCGATGCAACCGAACGAGTGACTTTCGACATCGTCTGCAGTGTTTTCCGAATGACAAACACTCGAGGCCTCTCGTATCTAATGGAGCGAATTCCCTATCATTTACTTCGCTTTCTAAGACACAAGGCGACTGTATTCGCCTTCGAGACGAAGGTCACACAGTCAAGTCACACTCCGCACGATGACATGGCGAAGACTGTCAAATAACCCAGGTAACGTCCAGTAACGTCCACTCCCTTTATGTATCATTTTCGAGGCGAAATCGCGAGGAAACGGCTCCCGTCGGAACTTGGAACTTACCATCCATCGCACCACACCCGCACTTGTGTCGTCTTGTCCTTTGCACTTTCACCACTCATCGCGTCACGTCAGGTCCGATACCGGTTCCTCCGAAGGTCCGAGAGAAGAAGGTTCCGTCAGCCAGCCACCCTTCGAGTACCACAGCTGCTGGGATACTGAGGTGGCACCACCAGGCTTAGAGAGAGAGAGAGAGCGAGCCTAGGGTAGGCACTCAGAACACACGCACGCACGCACGCACTCGCTTACCACTCGCATAAGCGCACACATACACACCCGCCGAAGCACCGCCCACCATTTCCTCATATCCGCGTCCTGTAGGGACGCTTAAAGGACCCCAGCAAATTCCTCGGGCGACATCCGCGAGAGGATTTAACGCGTCCTCCAAGGTCAAACCGCCGTCTTGGCGACTCATAGACCCGAAATATACCATGATGTAAGGGCGTTCCGACACGTGGATTCCCGCCGTCTGCGCCGCCGCCGCGCATGTCGTACGATGGGTGCCTCCGTCGGCGGTTACTTTGAACTCTGATCCAAGACGGCACTGGTTGGTGTCCTTCGGAAAAAAGTACTCGATGAGCCGTATCAGTTTTTTTTTATTTTTTGGGGCGCTTTTTAGATATCAGGGTGTGGGGGTTTTACATCTCTGGGGCGCCTTTTTGTACTTGGGGTCGAGCGCACAGGTGTACCTATATAGAATTGCGTATTATTATTATTATTATTATTATTATTATTATTATTATTATTATTATTATTGCAAGCCCTAGGGCTACAGTAACACACAAAATGAAATTGAGAAGCAAACAATTAACTACGAAAGACAAAAAACAATTAGGATAAATATAAAATTAATAAAGCAATTGACAAATAAACTGAAGATTTCCGTATGTCAGGTCGCGCATACATACATACATATGTGCATATGTTTATGTACAAAATATATAAGCAAAACCCATATCCATAGATAACGTAGAAGCTTCTTGTTTATTATAATTCCCTTGAACGTACTACCGAGTGATGGGGGCACAGATAGCATCGGACTACTGATAACAAAAATATGAAGAAAACCCGACGTTAGTCATACCTTTACATATCCATGGGGAACTTTGGACTCTCTCTTTCGACTGAGTGTCAATTTCGAGTTCACAGCTTTGCAGCGCAGGGATTTTTGTCGCCCATTATAGAGGAATGCGGTTTTGCGAGGTATTACTCGTTTTGAACATTCTTGGAGGAATCATTATAGAACGTAGGCTTTGCTTTCACTTGTATGCAGCGGGTGGATTTATGTGTATGTACGGTATATATCTGCATGTTGAGGGAGATGTCATATTTATTACATGCAGACATAGAATATATATATGTATATATATATTATATATATGTATATTATATAATATAAATATGTATGTATAATATAAGTATATACTATATATATACATATATATATTATGGAGAGAGAGAGAGAGAGAGAGCCTATACACAAGTTTAAGTTAGCTTTGTGCTAAATGTTTTGTTAATTAAAATCAAGTTTGTTTGGAGTTTGGTCTAAAACTGGTTTGTTATTTTAAGTTAGGTCTGATTAGGTTTAGTTCATTTTTTATTTAAGGTTAGGTCTGACAATGGTATGTTAGTTTATGTAATTCTGGGTTTTAAAAGGTCAAGTTATTTTGCTATTAAAGGTTAAGTTAGTCAAGTACTTAAAGTCAGGTTTGATAAGGTTGAGTTAGTTTGACATCAAAGGTTAAGTTTTATAAGGTTAAGTTAGTCAAGTACTTAAAGTTAGATTTGATAAGGTTAAGTTTATCAGTTATTTAAGGTTAAGTTTGCTAAGGTTTAAGTATGTTATAAAGCTTAAGTTTGATAAGGTCAGACCTATTTGTTTTGCAAGGTTGAGTTTGTCTAGGAAAAGTTTCTCAGAAGAAGGATCATTCCAGAGCTCTCAGGAGCACAGAAGCTGGAAGAGATATCCACAGCCTTGCAGCAGAGGGATAGAAACAATTACTGAACTGGTCGTTGTGAAATAAACGACGAAACTCTTACTCCCCAGTAAATTTAGTCCAACAGAGAGCAACCCTTTAATCCAGATGTCTCTATTTAGATTTTTCCCTTCACGGCAAAACTCTGGATTATTAGTCACCTGATGCAAAGGCTTGGAAGCTGATTCACCGCATGATCATTGCATCAAATTGAGGCTTTCGTAACAGAGCAAAATATTGATTTCTTGCGTTGTCATCAATGCCTTCATTTTGTTGTTGCTCGCTCAGCTGACGTAGATGTGTGAATTTTTATGTTTGGCTGATGTTGTAGTTTGTATTTTTTTTTTTTTTTTATTTGATAAGTAGGATGTTACTTTACTTCTCTGTTTAATGATTTGAGACTGGATTTTTCTGTATGGTTAAGAGGTGGTGTTTAAGGAAAGGTATTGTTTATTTCTTCTTCTTCTTCTTCTTCTTCTTCTTCTTCTTCTTCTTCTTCTTCTTCTTCTTCTTCTTCTTCTTCTTAATAATAATAATAATAATAATAATAATAATAATAATAATGATAATAATAAACCACAATGTGTTATCAGTCATTGTACCTCATTCATCTCTCTCTCTCTCTCTCTCTCTCTCTCTCTCTCTCTCTCTCTCTCTCTCTCTCTGCCCGTGGGGCTGCTGTTTTTTTTTTTTTGCTAATCCCGCAAAATAAAAATGGAATAATAATATAATAATAATAACCACGATATTTTGTCAGTCATTGTACCTCATTCATCCCTCAGAGCTGTTAATCAGCTCAGTGGTCTGGTTAAACTAAGATATACTTAACTCTCTCTCTCTCTCTCTCTCTCTCTCTCTCTCTCTCTCTCTCTCTCTCTCTCTCTCTCTCTCTCTCTCTCCCCGCTGGGCTGCAGTTTTATTTTTTTTTTTTTTTGCCAATCCCGCAAAATGAAAGGATAAACGATAAAGAACATAACATATATATTATAAGAGAGCGGTTTTTTTTTTTTAATCCGCCTAGCTGATTTCTAGGTCTTTCGCGACAGTTCCGGGACCAGACGACCTTGAGGAGAGAATCATTACAAGCGTGACGCGCTCTGTCTGATTTCCCGGATGTTGATGGCTCACCTTTCGTCGCCAGCCCTTCGAAATGTCATGTCTCTCTTTAGAGTTTTTTATTTTCCATTTTTTTTTTTTTTTAGATTTTTCCTTACCAAAACCCAGCCAAGAATGCTGGGTTGACTGGCTGGCGGCAGGTTGGGAATAGGACCACGGACCTTGCAGGCCTGTATACGAACCAAGTCCTTCTAGGCCTATATATGAGTCAAGTGCCTTGTAGGCCTATTGCGAGTCAAGAGCCTTGTAGGCCCATATACGAGCCAAGTGCTTCATAGGCCTAAAGATTTATGAGTCAGGTGCCTGTGTGTCCTAAATCTGTGCAGTAGCTTCTCGCCGCAGTTCTTAATAGGAAAAATGGTTCCTTAATCAGTTTTTAACCTTCTGGTGCTCAGGGATCTCCATTTATCTACTCCATAATCATTCCACGTTCCAGAGAGATTGATAGAAACCTATCATGACTGATCAGTGAGGAGACACGTGAACAATGGCGCGCGGATCGTCAGTGAATCGTTAACAAACATTTCATTGGTTGGAATGTGAGTCATCAGCCAATCACTCTCAAGCTCGTAAATGGTCTGATATGGGGTCATTAGGTTACTGTGACTAATAGCTTTAAAGCGCTCATCTGGTTGCTAGTGGGAGGGAGAAAAGAGCCAGTCATTATTATTATTATTATATTATTATTATTATTATTATTATTATTATTATTATTAGCCAGGCTGCCACAGCACCGGGAAGGAAACTGAAAAGTAAAGAATAAATTACGAAAGAGAAATAACAAAAGAAAAGCAAATAAGATAAATAATGAAGTGGGAAAAATTACGACAAAATTGGTGTGAAGTTAGACTCACGTCAGCTAGCTCTAAAAAAATCAATCAACACTTGAGTCACAAGAAGAATAAACGCCGTATGTTGTTTGTTTATCGCGTCTGCCTTCACGGTTTGGTTGACAACAAGACGAAAGGCGGAGTTAGCCAGCTTCAGCTCACTCTTGTGAAATCGAAATGTGTAACATATGAGTAGCTGTTTACGTTCGAGAATTTCACTTGTTTTCTTTCTCAAGACGATCTGACAAAAAAACGTTTAATGCTTGATGTTTTTGCCCTGCATTTAATGGCTTCCTTTGTGTGTATGCATGTATGTGAGAGAGAGAGAGAGAGAGAGAGAGAGAGAGAGAGAGAGAGAGAGAGAGAGAGATGGAATGTCTTAAAAACGCATGCTGGATTTTAACGAATGCGCCCATTTGTCAGATAGACCTACCGTCGTTTACTTTCGATTTCCAATTTTAATATCTCCTTTGTTCTATTTGAGAGAGAGGGAGAGAGAGAGAGGGAGAATCTTGAAAATGCTTACCGAATATTAGGGAACGCTCCCATTCGTCTGATAGACCTATCGTCCTCTATTTTCGATTCCCGCTTTTAGTATCTTTCGTTTTGTTTTGTTTTTGAGAGAGAGAGAGAGAGAGAGTACAAGCAGCTGGGACTGATACCATGTTATCTTATGGATAAGCTGCTAAGAAATCGGGTAACGATGACCTAGTGTAGACCAAAGGTCTGTCTCTGTGTGGTCTCTAGACCAATCTTTCGAGCCAGGGAGACAAAAACAGAGGCAGAAGTCAGTACAGCGATCTGATTTATGGCCTCGCCGATTCCTTCCCGTTTTCAGTGTTATGGCCGACCTCGTCGAGGTACTTCCGTTTCAAATTCCACGGTTGTATGCATTTTAAAGGAATATTAATCGCTTCCGTCTGTTGTAGGTCTTAGCTGTTAGGTCCCCCAAGCGGAAATGGATGTTCAGAAAAATTAGTTAAAAATGTTTAAATAGTAAGAATATTCCTTTTTTTTTTTGCGAGCAGGATTTATGATAGATTTTTTAAATGTATTTCACGGTAATGATATTCTTAAGTTGTCTGCGAAGATAGAATACTATTAGATGACTGTTTAATTTAAGTATATATTGTAGAAATACCATGTTCACTTTCATGTTTTTATTGTTGTAAATATATTGTTACAAGAAATATATATATATATATATATATATATATATATATATATATATATATATATATATATATATATCAGTAAACATTTATATAAATAGATAGGTAGATAGATAGATAGGTAACTAAAAATTGCAGAGCAAAACACTGTGAAGCAGTTGCACCTGTCCCAGGTAAGATTTTTATGGCTAAGTGCTAACACACCTGTAGAAATGTACGGGACGGTACAGTTTCCTAGACAAAAAAACTACAGGTGCATTTTAACCTGGTAACACCTGTGCACACGCAGGTATGTGGGTGTACCAGATGCACCAACATAGGTATTACCTGGATACGTGTCTTAGATATTTTGTTGTTGTCTGCGTCAGAATTTTCCGAATTTTGACAATTTGGAGAATTCTGGTTCATGTGAATTTTTAAAGGTCATTTTGTATTTTAATCCGTAACAAAGGTCGAGGATATAGTTAAGCCGTTTCACTTTATTTTATGCAAGGATAGTGAACAAATTTGACAAATCCTGATAGAAATTGACATATTTTAATCAATTCGGACAAAAAAAAATAACTGGGAAAAACTCGACAAATCTGGCAAAATTGGACAAATTATGACAAATCTGGACAACTTCTAACTAAATTTGACCAATTCTGACAAAATCTGAAGAATCTGCCAAAATTTTACATTCTGACAAAATTTGATGATTCTTGATTAAATAAAAAATAATAAGTTAAGATAAATTTTGAGAAATACTGACACAATTCGACAAATCTTGACAAAGTTTTCCAATACCAGGTAAAATGTTAAAAACTGACAAAATCTGACAAATTTTTCGGATTTTCTGACATGGTTTGCAGAAATGGACAAGCACTGACAAAATTTGAGAAAGTGACAAAACCTGACAAAACGGGTTAAAATTTAACAAAACCTGGCAAATTCTCTGAAGATTTTTTTCTTTTTTTTACAAAATTTTGAAAATTCTGACAAAACTGACAGATTTCTTTCGCCGTTGTTGCAATTGCTTTTGTTTTGATTTCAGGAAGATGTATTTCTTGACGTCGTATGAGAACGGAGAAGAAGAAGAAGAAGAAGAAGAAGATGAAGAAGAAGATGAATTTGTCTTCAAATGGTAAGTCATGATAATAACTTAAACTTGGAGGAAACCATCTCGTCCATTATTATATAGTTTTTCATGTGTTGCACTGGAAACCGTCTTCCTTTTATTATTATATCGTTTGTTGCCATGGAAACCATCTTGCCATTAACAAATTCATCATTTGTTTTGTTCCCATGGAAACCATCTTGCCATTTACAAATTCATTATTTGTTTTGTTGCCATGGAAACCATCTTGCCATTTACAAATTCATCATTTGTTTTGTTGCCATGGAAACCATCTTGCCATTTACAATTTCATTATTTGTTTTGTTGCCATGGAAACCATTTTGCTCATTATTGTTTCAGCTACTGTACCCGCACCGTCAAAAATATAATGTTAACCTAAGAGAAGTCCATATATATATATATATATATATATATATATATATATATATATATATATATATATATATATATACTGGTGTGTAATATATATATATATATATATATATATATATATATATATATATATATATATATATATATATATATATATATATATATATATATATATATATATATATATATATATATATATATATATATATATACAGTATATATACATATATAAAGTTCTAAAGGCTTTTCTCCTATATGGTAATATTATCAGTCTCGTTTAACTAAAAGAAAAGCAAAGTCATCAGCGATGTATTTTGTTCGGTTAGCTGAGATAAGCTTGTGAATATTATCAGATAACTAATATGTTTGTGATTTCTCCTTTCTTTTCCCTAAAGAATGTACAGTTCAGTTTTTATATAAATTTGCAGAAAATTTAAATTTCATATTAGTTACAAATTAGTAAGCTGAGTTTGGCTCATATGTTATATATATATATATTTATATATATATATATATATATATATATATATATATATATATATATATATATATATATATATATATATATATATATATATATATATATATGTGTGTGTGTGTATACATATATTTACATATGATATATATATGTATGTATGATATATATATATTTATTTATTTCTTTTTGTACTATAATACTGAAGAAATTGGTCTCGTTGGAGTTAATATTTTTTATTATAATTCAAAGTCAAATTTACCAATATGCTTAATGATAACTTTTTTTTAATAATTTTTCAGAACTACAAAATTACTGACATTTTTTAAAAACTTTTTTTTATTATTTTTCAAATTTTAGATAAACTTTAGGATTAAACTTTCATGGCATATTAAAACAAATAAAATATGCTCTGAAGTTTTTCGACGCAATCGAGTTTTCTGTACAGCCGCTACAGCTTATAATCAGGGCCACCGAAAATAGATGTATCTTTCGGTGGTCTCGATATAATGCTGTATGAGCTGCGGCCCATGAGACTTTAACCGCGGCCTGGTGGTGGCCTATCCTATATCGTTGCCAGAAGCACGATTATGGGTAACCTTAACCTTAAATAAAATAAAAACTACTGAGGCTAGAGGGCTGCAATTTGGTGCGTTTGATGATTGGAGGGTGGATGATCACTATACCAATTTGCAGCCCTCTAGCCTTCGTAGTTTTTGAGATCTGAGGGCGGACAGAATAAAGTGCGGACGGACAGACTTAGCCATCACAATAGTTTGCTTTTACAGAAAACTGAAAATGAGATAAAATCATTTTTTCTGAAACTTTCATATCTTAGATAAACACACTTTTAGCTTATAAAAAAAATCGTAGATTTGATAATTTTGTCTCCAGAACTTTCCAACTTACTTAACAACAATGAACAAACATTTTTATTAATAGCCTGTCGAGACTCATCTAATATATATTTTTTTACAGATTTTTCAGAAAAAATTTATTTGTGATAGGTTAATGAAATTTTAGTAGATTTTAGGTTAAAATAATTGTTTTAAGACAGGAATGATAATGAATTAATACGATTATTTTGCGTAAGAATAATAATAATAATAATAATAATAATAATAATAATAATAATAATAATAATAATAATAATAATAATAAATTTGTAAGATCACTTTGCGTTCTTATTTGTTATAAAACTTTTCGATTTTCTATGATTAAAATTATATATATATATATATATATATATATATATATATATATATATATATATATATATATATATATATATTATATATGTATATCTATATATATATATATATAAACATGTATAATATAAGTAACATTCTTTACTTGATTTGTTTTTTATTGTCCGCATGTGTATTTTTTTTATTTTCTTTTATTTTTGTTTGCGTGTTTTGATAACGTATATTTATGAGTTCATTGATTACCTAACATTTTTATTCTGTGTATGTCTTAATGATTAAATAGTTTTTTTTTGTTTTACTTACATTTTTAGATTATCTTCAAATTAAATTTATTTACCGTTTTTAATTTGTGTAAATATATGTGTAATATATATATATATATATATATATATATATATATATATATATATATATATATATATATATATATATATACATATACGCGTGTGTTTGTGTGTGTGTGTGTGTGTGTGTGTATGTTAGTAATTATAAATGTCCACGTTTATCACCATCATCTGAATAAGCCCTAGATTTCCCTTTGAGCCCAAAATAAACTTACCCTAATGAACCAACTTTCAAACCGAATGACGAAAGAGAGTAATTAATTTGTCCGACGTGAAATGCGTCTTATAGCTGCCTATTTACATGCTGTAAATAAAAATAAATGACAAGTAATTAAGCGGGGAATGTCTGTTTCGAAGTATGATGATGTATATGGTAGCCAGTAGATCCACGTAATGTACATTATATATAAATACACACACATAACTGTATATACATAATATATGTATAATATTGTCGTTTTACTAAGAAATTGAGGAAAAACAATAAGATTTTAATTGCAAGTCCTTTTATCTGTCTTCAAGCCCTGTAGAAGAAGATTGACCGCCATAGTGATCTTCTTTCTCTTTCATGTTGGATGTCGTCTGTGCGTCTATGTGAGAGTATATTTGTAAGAACAAACTCGCACTGGACTGCGTAATAGTTCATCTTATGTAGAAAACAACACAATTTCAAAAGCTAAAAGAAGGAGAAAGCTAGGAGCTAAATATCACTAAGAAGCCAAAAGCAGAGTAATGTTTTGTTCAGTCCCTAGTCGCATGTCTTATGTCACCGGTTTGATCGTAACAAATTTAAACTAGAGGGAAATTGCTCCGTACTGGTCGTGGGATAATCCGGACTACAATCTGAATTATAATTCTAGATTTATAAAATCCGGATCATACTATATACTAGTTGACCCGTATAGATCTTTGCTGGTCAGATATATACGTCAAATCCGTCTGATTTTTTATCGGTCCAATGATTATTGATGAACATAGCCCTAAGTCTTTGGCGATTAAGCCTAGAGGTTACAAGCATTGATTTTACATCAGTCTGATAATCAATTTAATGACGTCATTATTATTATTATTATTATTATTATTATTATTATTATTATTATTATTATTATTATTATTATTCATGTGGGAGTGCTACGGGCTTATCTGTTATGATAAAGGCGATGTCGCCTACTCGTTTTCCTCAATATCATTTTCTAACATCCTGACTTATTTTTGTATCTTTATTATAGTTATTCACTTTATTTAGTTTATTTACATTTTTATCCATATTTTATTAAAAATTTCTTCCCATGACAGATTAATAACGATAATAATTGCCTTTAGAAATATTTTGATTTAAAAACGCGGCTTCGTAGACTGAGGTCACTAACCGCTTATCGATTGGGACTAGTCTTTCATGTGTCCCCACGAAGGTACCGATGAATATTTAAATTTCCTGTAATGCTTTCATGCTTTGGTTTTATTTTGAGAGAGAGAGAGAGAGAGAGAAATTCCTTTGTATTTCCTCTTTTGAGACTGAATAGGCCTACTTCCACTTTTTCTTAATTCGAATTTTTTTCCTGTGTGAAGAAAGCAATCAGTAAATTGTACTGACTGTTCGAGATCAGGAGAGAGAGAGAGAGAGAGAGAGAGAGAGAGAGAGAGAGAGAGAGAGAGAGAGAATCTATAAAACGGCTCGGGGAAACAAAGCAGAACAATGGTGTGGTGTATTCTCAGCGTCTCGATACAACCGGCTCTTTTACGCAAAATGGCAGATGTTCCTTTAATACACATGGGACTATGCACGTCTTTTTGTTGTGCATTTCCAAGATTAGTCCCTCTCTCTCTCTCTCTCTCTCTCTCTCTCTCTCTCTCTCTCTCTCTCTCTCTCTCTCCTGGTCTCGAACTGCACACTTTCCTGATTGCTTTCCTCACATGAGAAAAGCTCGCATTAGGAAAAAATGGAAGTAGGCCCATTGAGCCTCAAAAGAGGAAATACAAAGAAATGACTCTCTCTCTCTCTCTCTTTCTCTCTCCAACTACGCAAAAGACTCGACACACATAAGACTGGCAAATGAACCACAATTAAGTTAGACTTAAAACCCAGTTCTTTACCCATTCCCATGTTCATCTCAATTATTTTAATGAAAGGGAATTCAGAACTGTGACCGTCTATCCTGTCTAATCCTATTTCTGTCTTTTAGAGAGAGAGAGAGAGAGAGAGAGAGAGAGAGAGAGAGAGAGAGAGAGAGAGAAATCATTACATAAACCGTCCGTGGCCCTGATGACGCCATGAGGGGTATATTATATCATATGCCCAGCGACAGTCAGCCGGTTCACGTTACGTAATTAATGTTGTCACGTCTTCATTACTTTTGTAGTTGATGGTTTTTTTTTTTATAAGTATTGATAATGAGAATTAGGATTGGAAAGGACACTTTGAGCTCTTCAGGAGTCAAAATCCACCACGTCCTACCATGCTTATCTCGTGCGGGATATCCTTTGAACTCATAGTATTATATCCGGTAGATAATTCTACATTTAGTAACATCCTGCCCAAAAGCAAACCTTGTAAAGATAGAACACAAGCTGGTAAGAATGAAAAAATGTATATCACAAGCACCATAAGACTCTAAAGTGACCCTGGATGAAAAATGAATGGCTTCATGAATGAGAGTGGTAAGTGTTGCGAACATGATTACGCCGTGAATAATAATGAAGATCCTGGGGCTTTCCAGGAGAGAGAGAGAGAGAGAGAGAGAGAGAGAGAGAGAGAGAGAGAGAGAGAGTCTGAGTCTGAGTCTCGTCCCTCCATAAACTTTAAATAGCGAATCGATGTTTCTGGAAGGAAGGCAGTGCCCCAAGAATGAGCCGCTTGGCTGGGTGGAACTGCGTCAGGTTTGTACCGAGTTTGCCAGGGGGAGGTCTGTCCGGGTGGGTATGTCCCTCGGTAGGGGGGAAACGAGGACCATGGAGGAAAGTACCCCTTTAAGGAGAGACCCTGTGACTGAATACTGTAAGCACATACACACACACACGCACATACATACACAAGAGAATAGTACTAGGTAACGCATAGCACAAGGAGACGCGAGATATTATACTGTAGATCTTTCCCACTGTAATGATACAATATTTTTGCTATTGCAGTTTTTTCTTTTCAGTTTTGCTCAGTTTATTTTTATTGGAGAGAGAGAGAGAGAGAGAGAGAGAGAGAGAGAGAGAGAGAGAGAGAGAGAGAGAGAGAGAGAGAGAGAGAATCGAATAGTACTAGGTGACGCATAGTATCAGGCGTCAGGTTTAAATATTTTACAGAAATGGAGAAATCGGATCTGACGTATTATATATACAGTATATATATATATATTTTTTACAATGTAATTTATTCATTATTCGTCATTTACCATTTATTCTTTTATCTCTCTCTACTCTTTAATGTCTGTACCTTCCAGGGAATGCCATTACCACAGGAGGAGAGAGAGACAGAGAGAGAGAGAGAGTTTTTTATCTTTGTAACTTCCGCTTCTCCCCCGTCATATGATGTCAACGTGTGCATGAAATTAATTAAGCACATTTCTTCCTCTTCCTCCTCCTCCTCCTCGTCTTCTTCTTGTTCTTCTTCTTCTTCTTCTTCACCTTGACATTTGCTGAGCTGAATCTTGGACGCTCTTTTAACCTTATTATCTTGCTGATTACGAAGAATTTCAAAGGAGAAATCTAACTTTGGTATAATACGAAGTTTCTCTTATACACAAGCAGAGTGGAGGCACCTTGATCGAAGATTCAGGGCGGTACGTATCGTCCCCAGTAGTCCAGACTTATAATCACAGCCCTCACTTATACAACGGTCATTTTTTAACGCTATGGGGTACACCAGTACCTGCATAAACGCTCCCAACCTTTGTCAAAGGACTTACTGCATATATATATACACTGATTGCTCAGTGTTGACCCCCATTGAGAGTCTAATCTGCCCATTAGTGTCGTGGGCACGTTTTCAGATATCCTTTTGAAGCTCTGTAATATTGTGTCTTTCATTTGCATTTATGCGTTCAGTACGTCAGGTCCTTGATATCCTTCCAACCTTTGTTATGATTTTGTGTTTACATCCAGTTCTTTCGTTGTTGATGCTGTTAGTACTGTTTTTGTATATATTATAATATATATATATATATATATATATATATATATATATATATATAATATATATGTAAATATATATATATATGTGTGTTTATATATATATATATATATATATATATATATATATATATTTTATATATATATAT